>NC_056615.1:79304-217692 GCF_018340385.1 Cyprinus carpio
CCTGCTTACCTTGCTACAAGCAACTACATTCTCGCCTGAAATACTTTTAAAACTCATTTCGAACAATAACAGCAATATTTTTTGAAACTTATTCCGACTAAATGGTGGTTGAAATCACAATTGCTGAGTGAACTCAACCAATCAGCATGTTTTTAGTGCTCAAGTGCCCGCCCCTGAAAGTTCCGGACCTTTGAAAAAAGTACTACCTTGTGAGCAGGGACTTCCTGAGGGCATTTTTTCTACCCGGAACTTTATTAAGTTCCTGGTTTTCTGCGTGCGGAACACACACGAGTACCAGCCCGACGTCCCTAGTTCCGGGGAAAGTTCCCGCGCCTTATGTCCCTAGTCTTCTTTCAGTGGTTAAGATCCAATATTTTTGTATGACAGACACAAATTTCGGAGGCATTGTGTAAAACGTGAACTGACACAACGTGAGGTCGTATTTATTTTTTAACGTGTGAACAAATATCTGACTATAGTGTGCAGTGACCTTAAAGGTTAAGGGTTTTTAAAACAAAACTTGACCAGAATCATGTCAAGTAACAACTGACATAATCCAAATGCTTTTTATCTTCTTCTCTGGTTTTTTTTGCAGATGATGTCATGAAACAGCCCATGAAAAGGCAATGCTTGGACACACTGGGACAGGCCATCATTTCCAAGTTGGCGGAAACTGAGGTTTCAAACTGAAGAAACAGGAGACCTGTTAGAGTTTTACGTGAGGTGTCCTAATCGAGAGGGTTGAAGGAAGAAAATCCAAACGCTGCCCCTGCTCCTTTCAAGATTTTTTTATGGATTTATTATCGTGTGTTTTATACAGTAAAGGACAGTGCCAAAATGAACATCACATCTACTTTGATGTTTTGTTCATACAATTGAAACCACACACACCCCCACTCCAAAAACACCAATTTTGATACAATTGCATTTGCAAGAAAAAAAAAAATCTAAGTATTTTAATGTTATTTTGACACTGCCCTTTACTTAAACTACGAAAAAACACCATAATATGAACGCATTAAAAAATCTTGAAGAAAATCAGGGGCCATGGTTTTGATGATCTTCTTTCACCCTCCTATATTAGACAACTCTAAAATTGTTTTTTTTTTTTTTTTTGTTTTTTTTAAGGTCTCTTCAGACCTTAGAATAGTACATGAATTATGAGCTTCTAGAACGTTTGACCTCCTAACTGAACGCCTTTTTTCACAAATTGAACATCGAAATAAAAACAGTATAAATAACAAAAATAAACAACAGTTCTTTTCTAAATCCTATTTAAGTGTGGAGCACTTAGTTCTCTCGTTATAGTTCAACGTGGAAATAGAGACCAATTTCTTTTTTTGTAAAGCATGATTGCAGAGCTATAGACAACTACACAAACTATTATAGCCTACATACAAATAACAGCCTAGATGTTATGTAGCATAATTTTGCTGCGCCTCAGATAGTCGCTCTCAAAACGTGGGGTAGTAAAATCGCTTTTGAATGCGCGTTTACTTTGGTTTCGAATTAAGCAATTTGTTCGCGAACTCTCACGGTGCTGAGTGCAGGTCTACAATACAAGACATTAATTTTGTCAGGCACTCTGCAAAAAATCCCTTTGATGTTTCTTATGGGCCAATGAGGGTCTTTTCGTTCGTTCTGAAGAAATGCGTAAAATAATAATAATTAAAAAAAATTGTCAGGGCAATCTGAGGGCCCCTGCACACATGCCCTCCCTAGGCTGCGCCTAGGCAAGCCTGTGGTGTTGAGTCCAGCCTGCTGAGTAGTTAATTTTGTGTCGGGAGACAATAACTCAACTTAAGTCAGGTGCGTAGGGAATTTCTACCACAACCTAAAAATAACCACATTAGGGAAGATTATTTTTCAAAAAATAAAAAATACAAAAAAAAAAACAATAAATAAATAGATAAAAAACAAATAAAAAGAACTATGTGTGTTTCGCTGGGCTTTGCCTATGTGTGACACATCAATTTAAGACATTTATGATGTCATTACAGATATCTTTATACTAGTCAAAACTTCACAGATTTCTTAGTTGTTAGTAATTATAACTGCAGATTAGAGGGTGACACAGGAGTGGATTTTCAAACCTAAAAAAAAAATTCAGTTGCTTATCAACATATACATGGCTTGAGAAAACAACGTTTATGTGTGGTTAGTGAAAAACTACAATTTTGAAGTCACTGAAATAAGGTCATAAAACACATACAGAACATTTGTTCACAAGACTGTTAAACATGGACCCTTGTAGCCTAGAATTTTTTGCTTCAAAATGACGGAAAATCATCTTGTTTGCTCACAAAAAAGAAGAATAGATTGGTTTAAATTTTTCGAAGAACACTTTTTGTTTCGAAAGGGTATATGCGAGTAGGCGTGGCTTGATCATGAATTTTGGTGTTATTTATTCACACCTGAGAGGACAAAGTGTCCACAATATGAGCTTGCATAATGAGCCTTTCAGCCAGGTGTGTGACCAAGAGGGAAGAGTAACAATAAAGAATGTGAGGAAAAAAAAAAAAAAAAAAAAAAAAAATTACTTATATTTTTAGG
Organism: Cyprinus carpio; assembly: GCF_018340385.1. NCBI lineage: Eukaryota > Metazoa > Chordata > Actinopteri > Cypriniformes > Cyprinidae > Cyprinus > Cyprinus carpio. The sequence continues at coordinate 81,858 of NC_056615.1, forward strand.
TTTGTAGTTTATTTAGAATATATTTAATTATCCCACAAAATAACTTTTTGTGACTTTTTGAGATTCACTTGCGAGTGCAGTTACACAGTTTATTAGGAACAATTAAAGCTGACTTTCAAAGCTGAATTTTTTAGCATCAATACTCCAGTCACACAATCCTTCAAAATCATTCTCTAATGTTCTGATTTGGCTACTCAAAAAAAAAAAAAAAACATTTTTATAATTATTATTATTATTATTTATTATTATTATTATTATTATTAATGTTGAAAAGAGATGAGAAGATTTATTTTTTCAGGGTTTTTTTTTTTTATTTTTTGATGAATTAAAGAACAGCATCGCTTTTGTCACATTGTTATTGTATTTATCATCACTTGTGTGCTAAATATATTCAAAATATTTACACCAGAGCAGATATTTATGAACAGATGCTTAGTTCCATTCATAAACACAAGCATGCTTTGTACGTGGGCCTATACAATATATATAGTTATAAACATATATGGCTATATTCGTGAACAGAGAATAGCCTATCACAGTAAAGTCTTGTCTAATCATTCTTACTGACATAAGGCTAGTGACCATTATAACTATTTTTTTTATATCGTATTGCGGTTTATGTTATAGAACATTAAAAAATTCTGGCATTGTTAGACATTTAGATGCTGTGAATGAAACTTTATAATGTTTCACTTTATTATACATTTAGTCAGGAACTATAGTTTGGAAAAATTCTAACTAACGTGTACAAGTTATGTGAAAACGAATACAGGTAGGTTAATAAAAAAAAATACTTACTCCTGTTTATGATCTCTGCTGGATCAAGCTACAGCATCAGTAATCCAAAGGTAAAAGGTGAAAGACTGGACAACGTTGGTTTCATATGGATTACTTTATCACAGAATATTTTTTTTGGATAAGACTTGCTTAGTTTAAAAGCAGACATATCAAGCTTTCTATAGATATATTTCTCATGTCTCTGTGTTGTGTATTTGCTGAGTTACAGTTCATTTTAATGACGGGTTTCTAAATGAAGATCACCGCAGATCAATGCGGCAGACAGCGCACCGTTTGTTTTCTTTATTCTATAAATGCACAAAGTTTTGTTGTTATTATGTGTGTATACAAATAAAAGTAGACCCTTTACAGATTCGATTGATGTATTGCTCTGTACGATCAAAACATAAAGTGTAATTTAAGTTATTTTCTGTGTTGTCAGGAGAAGATGCCACAAAACGCATATCCACGTTTGTCGACCCCAGAGGGTTAAATTATTTTACAGAAACGCAACGTTTCGTTGTTATTATGAGTGCACACAAATAAACATAGAGTCTTTTCAGATTCTAAACACAAAATAAATTCCAGGCCTGGTCCTCTCTCACATGCTTCACTGTCGCCGCTCCTCCCTTTATCCTTCCGGAGCTCCTCCGTGGGACTCGAGACCGGTGAGTGGTGCAGGTGTTGCTCACCTTTCAATTACTCCACAGGCCCTCGCTCTGTTCCCACTGCTCTCGGCCCCGCCCCACTCGTCACAACATCATTCACTTAACCAGCCACACCAAAGCAAACAGGAAGAGAGCATAAAGAGACAGGGTAACTAGAATTGAGTTCAAAATTAAAATATACAATCTATAGTTTATTTATATAAAAGGTATATTTGTGTATAAATTTAGGTATCATAGTGTTATTACGATTCCCATTTCCCGCCCACTCCCACTGACATGTTTTCCTGTCCCATCCCAATCACATGATTTAAAGTGATTTTGTTTCCAATCCCTGACCTTCGGTATTCCCCCCCCGAAAAAAAAAATGTCAACCTTTACTGCAGATATATATTTATTATCATTCTGAGTATTCAATTTATAATTATGACTCTTATGGATACAACGTTGATTCAGTGCTTATCATGACAGGTCAAAATTGCAGAATAGATATCTGTCATTTGGTTTTTACTTACATTACGACTAGTAGAGCCAGGTATATTAAATGCTAAAACGGCTTGCCATACATTCTCAAGCAAAGGGAACTTTAACAGATAACCCGTGCTGAGTGAGTAGGGGAGCAGCAAGCACTGCGTACGTGCCCTGTCAATCGGAATTTATACAGCTGGAAAATATAATAAGAGTATTAAGTAAGAGTTTGAATCCACGGCAGTTTCCAGCAACTTCTCTGATAACGGGCCATTGAAGCTGGCGTGATAGTCAACTATGGACTGGTGAGTCACATGCACTGCATTCTCATGAAACTTTTGATATGAGACCTACAATAACGCAATATGTTTCAGTGCAGTAGACCAATAGCCACTCATAGAAAAGAGTAAGACGAACACTAACCCAAGACGTACCCTTGTATAATAGCATAAACAGGCTCATGAAACTTCATTTGGAAGATCTGAACATGTTGGAACAGACTTATGGGACCTTGAAAAGCTAAACAAATAAATAAATACTTTCTGGATTTAACAATGAACAAGCAGTCAAAAATATAATCATCAACAATTTTAATGAGTAGGCTATGCCATTATTGGAATTTTAATTTAGAAATTTAAACAAAGAAATACAAATACATGTTTGAAAAATACAGAAAATTATTTGTTAAAAAAATTATAATTAAACAAAATAGAAAACTACATTTATTTATAGAATTAATAGAATTTCCCATGAGGCATTAAAATAAACGTTTTGAAGACATTTCAGCCATATATCTTGACAAATGTGTATATTTGGCCTATCTTCATTCTATCTTAGCCCAGGATAAGTTAAGATAGGTGTTGTCCACGTTTAACTAGGCTGTTTGCAAAGCTGAAAATAAATGGTCTGTAATACAAGATGAAAATCTGTTTTGACCTTTATGAATGGTGACAGCAAAAATGTGTTGCACCACTGATTGTAAATTATCATGCTTTTTTATGACAAGGACAGCAATAGCTAAAACTGTTGCCCTGCCATTTATAAACATTACATGTAAAATTAATATTATAATATTATTCATCCAATTACTTACTGTTTCAACTTGAAAAGAATCGGTTGACATGCTTTAATATGCCAATAGGAAACTGTCGGACATGGGGAATATATTGGACTTGGAAAAAAAATAATGATTAGGCTATTTACTTTATAAAATTATTTACATACTCTTTGAACAGTAATAATTGTGCTTTCAAGTCATATTTAATCAAGTTGTAATTACGAGTGGGAAACATCTCCGGTTACTGATGTTTCTTCACCCTTACGAAACTTACCCATGGTTTTATGGTAGTCAAGTGAAGTCAAGTCATCTTTATTTTATATAGTGCTTTTAACAATACAGACTGTGTCAAAGCAGCTTTGCGGTATTTAATAGGGAAAATAGTGGTCAATAATTAAAAAGGAACTGTCACACCATGGAGATTTTGTGTGTTTTCATTCCCCATGTGATCTCTGTGTCGGTGACATCCTGTGTTGTCCCTAATGTTTGGTTTGTGTTCATTTTAGTCAGGTGTGTGTGTCCTTAAATTTATCTTCATTTGCTTCAATATTTAGGAGCCAGTCTCATGAAAAAATGCAAATATAATAGAAAGCAAAATAAAAATGAAAACCTTGTGGTATTGATACGCAAAAACAAATGGACTGTGGAGTGAATATGATTTGACATTTGTTGCCTGCAATGATATGCAGTTTTCGTATACACTATGATACGTATCTGATATCCCCACAACCCAATCCTACCCATCTCTGCATAGCATATACACGCCAAAGTCCATTTTTTTTTCCTATCAATATGCACTTTCCATGAGATTGGTTTGTATTTATAGTTTAGTCGGTCCTGTTTGTCCCTCGTCTGGTATTGTTGCGTCGTTTGATGTGCTACAGTGTCTTCCTGCCTGCTGCCTTGTATTACCCTCTGTGAGGAAATTATTATCGAACTATATCTTCTTCGCGTGCGTGTTTGTATGACCATGTTATACGTGACAGAATACCAGACTGACAAAAAAGTAAGCGCCGTCTTCCCCTCTGGTTTGGTTTGGTGGTTTCTTTTCTTTTCTTCTTTTTTTTTTTTTTTATGGATGACCCTGCTGCTCACCGAGAGGACCATACAGGAGACTTTGTGTTCCTCGCCAGCTACACACACTACCTGAACAACTGATTCTGCTCTTTACTATTATGCTGGAGTTAAACACCACCACATGAGCGCAGGTTGTCCAGGGAGGGTCCTCAAAAGAGCCTCGCCGTCTTCATGAGTGGGTGCTGTGGTGTCCTGCAAATCACTGCTCACATCGCGGACGATGACACCAGCCTCACTCCAGACCCATAGCCCAGCCCACCATCATCCCACTGCACGGAGCCAAAGCCGGAGCCCATGGCCCACCATGATCAATGAGTCATTGCCGAGGAAGAGTGACAGAGCTGGAGATCGTCACTTAGCCCGAGCGTCTTGGAAATGGTCTGATCACGGTGTGTGTGCCGACAACAGTGCTCGCCATGAGGGAGATGGCCTGGATAGCAAGAGTAGTGTGGAAGCCTCCACCCACTGCACCATGGCGCTGAGGGTGAGCTGAGCTCAGTGGACTCTAACTTGGATTTATATGCGGACATGCCTGGTCTTCTCCCACCATCATCTTCTGTCTATCCCGTTCACGACTACGGAGGTCGTGTTGTTTGAAACTATCTGGCTGCCCAGTAATTCATCTGACTGCCCTAAACTGTCTATTTGCCCTGAACTACCAGACTGTGTGTGATAACAACCTAGGAGGTCATTCCCCTTGTCACTGGCACTCCAGTGGCCTTGTAGTGTGTATGGGGCAGCACACACCGTTCCTAAGCCCCAAAATTATCCTGAACTCCCGCCCAGAATGCTCTCCCACCACCTTTGAAGCAGTCCTCAACCCTCATAACAACTGGTCGCCTGGCAGCCACTCTGCTCACACCCCAGCCCCACCGGCAGGTGTGGTGGGATTCGCTGCGGGTCTGACCATTCTCCATCAGCAGGGTGGATCCCTTGTCTCCACACCTCTGCCTCGTGGTCCCGGACCTTTCCTTCGGCCCTGTCAACCCAGGTGGTCCACCAGGGCTCCTAGGCCCTTCATTTCTCCACTGTGCTTCGGTAGATCCACCAGGCTCCGCCGGCTCCACCTTTTTCATTCAAGTCAATCCTGTCTAATGCCATGGCTCCTCCCTCCGTGTTACTCTCATCAGACTATGGTTTGTCGGCCCCTACGCCTGGGTGGCATGTCCTCTGCCTGACACCTCATACAGTATTGTCTGCCTGCCTTCCTGTCAGCCCTTTGCCATTACCTGTTACCATCCCATATCCATTCCTTTGGCCTCCCCCTAAGTTCCTCGACAGTCGTGGAAGGTTTGGTGGGTGTAACGAACTTACAACTCCTCACGTTACTGTAATTACGTAGGTTTTCTTCAGTACTTGTACGTTTTTGTGCGTATTATTTTTAAAGCTGTAACTTTTACTGCTAGCGTAAAGTACCAAATTCAGCAAAATAATCGTACTTCATTGACTTTTTAAACGTAGTTGTGGAAAAAAGAGTACTAAAAAAAATGTGTACTTAAGTAAAAGTACGGGTACCTTGCTGAAATAATACTCAATTACGAGTAAATGTAGGTTTGTCAAAAAGTACTTAAGTCACAGGACAAAAGTACTCCTCTTCAACCACCAACTACTCAGACAGTACTAATTAATAGTTACTTTTCTCCGGCGATTATTTAAATTACCAAAAAATATTCATATCAAAGAACTATGTGGAGTAATAGCATTGTTTCGAACAAAACCAAATTTTATCTTATTGACCAAAGTACGTGAATATTGGTCATGATACAGGACTTTCTAACTTCAAATACCTTGGTTGATAGGAGTGGTTAAAGGGGTCCTATTATGCTCTTTCCATAAAGACTTGCTTTAATTTTCGCAGGTGGACTAGAACCTGCTCTCATGCCTGGTGGTTTCCGAAAAAATGCATTATTTTTCAAATCATTTACATTATGACAAACCTTTCTCCCCAGCCTGGCACAAACGGACCGATTAGTTCCGGGTTGGATGAACGGCCCGCCTTCCCGAAAACAAAATGTTTTGCTGATTGGGTAGCTGTCACCCGGCGCGTAGTGATCTGGCGAACCAGCTTAGACGGTGTTTCATTACTCCCCGCCCCTGTGCCAAAAGCAGGCAAGGTCCTGTCTGCTCCAGTAATAGTTAAGATTGGCATCAATATGTCATAATCATTTTGAGCTTGCATTCAGAACCCTGAGAATATAAACCAATAGGATCACGCGAGAACCTTTGCAACGCAACGGAGGATAGTGCAAACCAACTGCATTTTACTATCTACAGATAAGCAACAACGTGTAATATGTCTGTCCAATAGCAGAAACGGCATTCACCTTATCCTTTGAAACGTAAAGTAACACACACAACACAAATAAAAGCAGCACAATTACAGGCGGTAATGCAGAACAGCAGATTTTCCGACCAAAGGGGGAACTGCTGAGTCTTGCAGTTTCAAAAAGTCTTGTTGGCGAAAAAGAGCACTGTAATGTCTCATGACTACCCCCTCAAAAACCTTGACAGCCTACAGCTTGCACTTCACTTTGTTGTCGTCATTGTCTGCTCCACTCAGCCAAGCGTTCGAACCCACGACCGCACCCCCCATCCAACACCACCACGCAACCATATTCCCATGAGCACCCAGGCCGCCCCCCGGGACCCTCTCTATTTTAGATTTATTATTCTAATGGGCTGAGGCCACACACTTTGACCCTATCACCAAACCCCAGCAGGGAAAACAACGCTGTATTGTAGCGTCAACACTCAAGCCCGTTTTGTGGTATGTTCTTGAAAAGGCGAATTTTTTTTTTTTTTAATGAAAGATCTCCCTCTTGGAAGTTCTAACTTTGAGATTTATGACTTTGCATAGATACTTTTTTATGCCCAGAACATACACACTTACATCACTGACCTAAAAGTCAAAGAAAGTCAAAAAGGCCAGCAGGACTATGGGGGGGGGGGCCCCTTCCCTCCTTTAAGAATATCTTGCATGCGAACTTTTCGTTCCTAGAAGTGCCCTGACCCACCATCTTGCCTTTGCTACCGCTCTTCTCGCCACCCTTCTCCAGAGTCCGTACCAGACTCACTGCCACAGATCACACATCCCCCCCCATGTGCTGAAAATCATACAAAACTGGCTCGCCCTCCCACCGACAAGTTTCATGGACTGCATATGCACAACAACTCGATATGATGTCATGTATATACTTGACACAAAGAAAAAATTATACCCTTAACCAGTGTTTCTCCTGGATACTGCTAAATCGATGGCCTCGACCTGACAGGTGAGTCAAGCCTAAAAATATTCGTGTTTATAAGACCACTGTGAAGTCCGAGCCAGAGAGACTGTGATGTAGTGCACAGCGAAACAGTTTTAAACGCTTAGCGTTAAATATGATAAGATATTAATTAAAAAGAGCTATTTAACTGCTGCTGATAGAGACGCGCAGTAGTATTCAGAGACACAGAGTAGAAATGAGTAGAGGCCTGGACAACCGCGGAAACGGAGGGAGGGAATTAGCATAAAACAAAAGTCCCACAATCAGTGACCTTTACAAGCAGGCTTCTCCCAAGCCAGCCAAAATGACTTCATCAGAGCAAGAAAAGAATAAGAAACGGCAACGCCATTCCACGAGCCAGACAGTCCGCCTGCAGGCGTGATGGCACACAGACTATTTTTTGCTGCACGCAGTTGTATTGGACTCGCATAAGCACCCCCGTTCCATGTTGTTCGCCACAAGAAGACATAGTAAATTTGCACTTAAAAAAAGACCGAGGAGAGCAGGCATGTTATTTTGATTTTGAGGTCATAATGTACAATCATTTTGCGCAATACCAATTGCGTTTTTTTTTAAACAAACCTATCACATACTTTATATTGCCATATCAGACAATTTTAATATTTCTTTGTCCATCCATTTTTTGCAAGCCGGACTAATGATATATGATATATGATAGCAACAGATTTTATATTAGGTTTTATTTACATTATTTTAACAAGCCTTTTATTTGCTTGGATACCAATTACATTACAAAAAATACTCAATCTTCAACATTTGCTCATATCTGTGTATTTGTGTCTTTAAAAAAGGAGTAACTTAACACCCAAAAAACGCACCAAGGAAGCTTGATAGTCAAACCTGAATGAATTGACAAACAAAAAAAAAAAAACGGAGGTCGAGCGATGAGAGCAGAAACAATGTAAGGCTCCCTACACACTCAGTAAATAAAATTATAAAACAAATCGACCTCAATTCAGTTGAGGTATTTCAAAATATGACAACACCTGAATTTTCTTTATAAGCAGCTGATTTAAGAGCCATATACAGTATGTTAGCCCCTATTTTGTAGATAATAAATGGAACATCAGTATGGCTTTGACACTGTAATGACTTGTACAAAGTAGGATGCAGTTAGGCAGACTAGGATCGGTATATGTCAAAAATCAGACAAATGGCCTATTCCACAAACAATTTCTAGCAAAAATTTACATGGTAAAGAAATTAACGTTTCATTCGTTGTGTTAAAGACTTTCTGGTGCATTTCACTTACAACCATTAACATTTCTAGAAGGCTATTCATCAGTCAGGTGTGGATCTCTTCTGAATGTTTGATAACTTCTGACAAAACAAAAAATTAATCCCAGGAGCAAAGCGAAATAATTTCTACTTTAAAAGCACACAGTCTGCGCACAAGCAGTTCATTTGTGTAAGTTAGGCCTATTTGAGAGATCGGATCCAGTTTTCTGCGATTACATGAAAGCATTCTCATGTTACAATAAAGCGTTCGCCACATTTGCACGGGAATGATTAAAATTATGCGGAATACCTGCGATCCCGCGCAGACATTCAGACTGTAATTGACAGGAGATGGATGATTGTCAAACTCACTTGGAGAGGAGAGAGAGACGCAGCTTGTATCTGTGTATATTCAGATACTGTGGAAAATGAGTAATGGAACCTTGTCAGATATTTCAAGTATCGGTATCAAAATATAGATATTTATAATAACACTACCATGTAGTTTGTTTCTCCAAGCTCCGAGTCCATAAATTACACAGAATATTTTGAGATGAGTTTCATTGCAATAAGCTAATGCAATAAAAAGTTATTAAAGCATTTTTATAAATGTAATTATTAATGGTTAATGAATGGTTTATTACTCTGACCAATAGGTGGCGCTTTGTCTGAAGATGATCTGACTCGATTTTTGTGAAAAATCGGACCAACAATTGAGGAGGAGTTAGAAAAAGTAGGATTTTAACATAAATCAAAATGGCGGAAAGCTAGTTCAGATTTCTACTAAAAAAAATGATATGTCTGTTGTCGGCATGACCCAAGGAATATTTTGAGACCAGGTTCATTACAATAGCTTAATGCAATCAAAAGTTATTAGCATTTTTGGAAATTTTATAATTAAGGGTTGATGAATGGTTTATTACTCTTTGCCAATAGGTGGCACTGTTACCAAATTGATGTGCCGTGTTCAGTTTAAGGTGACAACGGGCTCATACAAAGTTTGGTGTAATAAATATGTCAAACCTTTACAGAGATACAGCTCTCAAATGCAGTTTGGCATTTTTCCAGCAAATTCGTTCATGTGCTAAACGAAAACCGTTGTGTGTAGCAACAAGAAATCCATAACTTTTTGCCAGCTTTGACTGAAGATGATCCGAGCCAAATTTGGTGAAAATCGGACCAACGTGTCTAGAGGAGTTTAAAAAAGTATGTTGTCAACATGAATCAAAATGGTGGACAGGGAAGCTCAGCAAATATTGGTAAAATTGGTATCAGTGTTTCTCGGCATGATCCAAGGAATTTATCAACATCAGTCCGGTTACAATAGGCCAATGTAAGCAAAAGTTATTAGCATTTTTCTAAATTTCATCATAACTTTTTTACCACAAGGTGGCACTGGCACCAAACTTTTTGAGTACCTTCAGGGCATAATAATAACGCCAACGATTTCAATAGGTGCCTACGCACCTTCGGTGCTTGGCCCCTAAATATAACTGCAAGCAGTAATTACGGGGCCAAGTACTCCAGAGGCAAATTGAGGAGCTAAGCTTGGCATGGAGCATCAGACCAAATGCAGAAAGGAGTAACTGAAGCCATTTTAGGATGATTGTAATTGAAATGGCGGAAAAATCATAAATACAAACACTAGTATTATGATTAAATGGCTTATCACTTTTGACCAACAGGTGGCACTGTAATCAAATCATTTTGGTGTGTTCTGTGTGAGGTGACAATGGCACACACAAAGTTTGGTGTCAGTATGCCAAAGCATTGCAGTGATACAGGCTGAAGTGTCATTTTGGCATCATGCCTGAGATTCGTCGCTGTGGTATGCGAAAACGATTTTGTTGTCCTATCAATACAAAACCCATAACATTTTGTCAGCACAGTCTGAAGATCATCTGATTCAATTTGGTGAAAAATCGACCAAGGGTTGATGAGGAGTTTGAAAAGTACGTTTTCAACATGAATCAAAATGGCGGACAGGAAGTTCAGCGTACTCTGGCATATTTGGTATCTATGTTGTCGGGATAAGCCAAGGAATATTTTTGAGACCAGTTTTATTGCAATAGGCTAAAGCAATAAAAAGTTATTAGCATTTTTATAAATGTAATTATTATTGGTTAATGAATGTTTTATTACTCTTGACCAATAGGTGGCGCTGTTACAAATTGATGTGGCATGGGTCACGTGTGATGTGACAATGGCACCTACAAAGTCCAGGATTTGGTGCAAGGAATGTCAAAGCTTTGCAGAGATACAAGCCTCAGAGTATTTTTGGCATCTGTGTCACGAACAAATTAGTTGAAGTGTGGTAATGGTAACGAAAACCGTTTCGTATATCGACACGAAATCCATAACTTTTCATCAGCACACTCTGAAGATGATCCGAGTAAAATTTGGTGAAAATCCGGACTGACGGTCTAGGAGGAGTTCGAAAAAGTAGGTTTTCAACATGAATCAAAATGGCTGACAGGAAGTATGGCCAATTTTGGCATAATTGGTACCAATGTTCTTGGCAGGACCCAAAGAATATAAGGAGATGATTTTCATTTGTAATAGTCAAATTTTTTCAAAAGTTATTAGCATTTTTATGATATTTCATTATAACTTTTGACCACAAGGTGGCGCTGCCACCAAACTTCTTGAGTAGCTTCAGGGCATGGAGCCAAACATTTTTGTAATTATTTTCGTAACGATACGATAATGCGTTCAAGAAATACAGGATTTTAAAACATAATTCAAAATCGCCGACGCCCAAAATGGCCGACACGTGAAATTTTGGATATCGAGAAGTCTTCCGACCCGGCAATGGGCTGACCCACCCACATCGCTAAAGGAGAGCAGTTTTTGCTGTTTGTTTGCCAAAAGCCTTGCAGAAGATTATAAGAACCAAAAATAAGCAAATATTCTTGTACACGATCTCCTAGGTCCCAACTCATGAGTGGCGCTGCGTCGCAATACACGGAGCAGGTAGTCTCCTCAGCGATGATTGTGTTAGTAGATCACACACCTAAGTTTGCGTACATCAATACGCACAAACCCACTGTGTGCGGAGGTTATAGCCTCACAACATTTTTGGCGTGGCTTTTCGTAGAATTTTTTCGCATAGTATTCGAGAATGTTTGGACGAATTCAACTTGATTTCCAGAACGTTTTTGCCGGCATGTGTCTGAAGATAGATCTGAGGAGCCAATTGTTAAGTGAAAATCGAGACTAACCGTCTAGGACGAAATTCGACAAAGTAATGTTTTTCAAGACAATTGCAAAAATTAACGAAAAAACTAAAACCTTGCGATTGTGTTTGAATTTTGGGGTTCTTCGACTTGCATAGCCAAGGATCAGAGGAAAAAAGAATTTTCATTTTGTGGCTTACGGTTCAAAAGTTATTAGCATAAAAATATTGAAACTTTGGACAAGTGGTGGCGCTAGAGAGTTAGAGTTAGAGACTTCAAATTTGCTATAGTTAATGCTGGGACTGTCCTCTATCAGTGTGCCGAATTATACAACTTTCCCGCAATCGGTTCTATGGGCTGCCATAGACTTTGGTGGCGGAAGAAGAAGAAGAAGAAGAAGAAAGAAGAAGACGAATAGAAAATAAATGCTAGCTGCAAGCAGCAATTACTGGGTCCAAGCACTCCAGCGGCAAATTGAGGAGCTAAGCATGGCATGGAGCATCACACCAAATGCAGAAATTAGTAATTACAGCAATTTTAGGATGATTTGTGGTGGAAATGGCGGAAAAATCATAAATAAAGCACTAGTATTATGATTAAATGGCTTATCGCTTTGAACCAACAGGTGGCGCTGTAATCAAATCATTTTGGTGTGTTCTGTGTGAAGTGACAATGGCACACGCAAAGTTTGGTGTCAGTATGCCAAAGCGTTGCAGAGGATTACAGGCTGAAGTGTCATTTTGGCATCATGCTTGAAATTCGTGCGCTGTTGTATGCGAAAAACGGTTTTGTCTTATCGATACAAAATCCAAACATTTTGTCAGCACAGTCTGAAGATTCAGCTGATTCAATTTTTAGTGAAAATCGGACCAGCGGTTGATGAGGAGTTCGAAAAAGTAGGTTTTCAACATAAATCAAAATGGCGAACAGGAAGTTCAGCGTACTCTGGCATATTTGGTATCTATGTTGTTGGCATAAGCCAAAGAATATTTTGAGACCAGTATCATTGCAATAGGCCCCTAATGCAATAAAAAGTTATTAGCATTTTTCTAAATGTAATTATTAATGGTAAATGAATGGTTTATTACTCTTGGACCAATAGACGGCGCTGGTACCAGAGGTGATGTGACCTGGTCAGTGTGAGGTGACAATGCCCCTACAAGTTTGGTGCAAAAATGTCAAAGCTTTGCAGAGATACAGCCTCAGATGTGTTTTGGCATCTTTACGAACAAATTTGTTGATCGAGCTAAACGAAAACCTTTAGTTTCGTATATCGACACGAAAATCCATAACTTTTTGTTATCACACTCTGACGATAATTCGAGTCAAATTTGGTCAAAATTGGACTAACGGTCTAGGAGGAGTTTCGAAAAAGTAGGATTTCAACATGAATCAAAATGGCGGACAGGAAGTATTGCCAATTTTGGCATAATTGGTATCGATGTTCTCAGCAGGACCCAAAGAATATAATGAGACTATTTTCATTTTAATAGTCTAATTTTTTCAAAAGTTATTAGCATTTTTTATGATATTTCATGGTGCTGAAGAAGCATACCAAGTCTCTTAACCAAAACTTCAAAATAAACATCAGGGCATGGAGCCAAACATTTTTGTAATTATTTTCGTAACGATACGATAATGCGTTAAAAAAATACAGCATTTTAAAACATATTTCAAAATGGCCGACACCTAAAATGGCCGACACGGGAAAATTGGATATCCAGCCTTCGACTTGACATGACCCACCGAATCTAATGAGACCAGTTTTTGGTTATTTTTGGCCAAAGCATTTCAGAAGTTATAAGCAAAAATATGCATTTTTTCATATCTCCCTGACCACTAGGTGGCGCTGCGTCGAAAACACTGCCAGGTAGTATGGTCATGCTTGTTATAACCGCGCAGAAGTTTGGTCTCAATAAGCCAAACCGTTCTTGGTTATAGCCTCCACAAGCATTTTTGCGTGCTTTTCGTAGAATTTTTTTCCGCGTGTTGATGAGAAGCGGTTGGGCCGAATCAACTTGAATTCCATATCTTTTGCCAGCATCATCTGAAATGATCTGAGCCAATTTTTAATTAATCGGACTAACCGTCTAGGGCCGAGTTCGAAAAAAGTAGGTTTTCGAACAATTGAAAATAACAAAAAAACTAAACCTTGCGATTTTTTGAATTTCAGGGTTCATTCGACTTGGCCTGAGCCAAAGTTCAGAGAAAAAAAATTTTTCATTTTCTGGCTTACGGTTCAAGTTATTAGCATAAAATTATTGAAACTTTTGGACAAGTGGTGGCGCTAGAGAGAGTTGGAGTTAGAGACTTCAAATTTGCTATAGTTAATGCACAGGACTGTCACTCTATCAGTGTGCCAAATTATACAACTTTCCCACATGTCGGTTCTATGGTATGAGCTTTGCGTGGAAGAAAGAAGAAGAAGAAGAAGAATAATATGCGCCAGCGATTTCAATGGTGCCTACGCGCGCCTTGATTTGCTTGGCCCCAATAAGAAATCTAACGATTTCAATAGGTGCCTCCGCCTTGATTGCCAGCCTAATAATAGCCAAGCTATGGCTGCAAGCAGCAATTCTTGAGGGCCAGAAACACTCCAGCACGGCTAAATTGAGGGGAGCTAAGCATGGCATGGGCATCACCAAATGCAACAATGAGCAATTACAGCAATTTTAGGATGTTGCTTGGTAGCTGTTGTTTACGTGTGTGTTGCTCTCACTCTGCTTTCTAATTACCGCTGAATGCTGGCCCGTAATTGCTAGCACGCTTCTATTTAATGTAAGGCGAAAAGCACCGAAGATGCGGAAGCACTATTAATCGTTAATTCTTATTGAGAGACCTTGGCGCACCAGTGAGCTTTATTGAAATCGTTGGCGTTGATAACCGACTATTTCTTTCTTCTTCTTTCCGCCGCGAGATATGACATACTTTATGCTAACGGTGCGTGGCACCGAAAATGAAAGTTCTTTTCTCTGAATCTGGCTCGAGCTGTCCAAAATCGCGGAGTTGAATTTTTTGGGCCCATTTTATTGTTAATACTACCGGCTTTCGTCTGAGCAGGTAATCATTTCAGTGGCTTTCAGATCATCTCGAATGATACCGGCAAAATGTAATTCAGTGATTAGATCCCGGCTTGGATCTCGGCTTCTTTGCGTGGCTCTGCAGCAGCAGCAATAACGCAGAACTGCTGCTCATGGCGGTTTGTGTTGAACTGATGGCGTCGATGCTGGCTGGCATGACCTGAACTACTACCGATGTTGTTTGGCACTGTGATAAGGGAAAGACCGCACAGCATAACTGCAGAATCAGTTTTGACCCGAAAAATCGATGGGTGGTCTGTTTGAAATGATGTCATTTTCCGATGACAGTGATAGGCATTTTGGTATGTTTTTTAAGCTCTTTTGAGGCATTATGGATGCGGCTGTTACGAAATGTTTGACTTGCTGGTACTCAAGGGGTTTGGTGGCACCACTTTGATCAAAGTTACACTATTGGCACAAAATGCTGTGCGTGGACTGTGAAGTAGTGCTCCATATGGCACAGATAAATGCCTGCAATCCCGTAGCAGGTACTTCTGTCGCCATTTTATTAAATGTTGACTTGCGACTCTGGAAGCGATGACGTTTTCTGGGGCTGATGCATGTCAGAACGTAAAGTGGACTTTATGGACGATATCGCGAGGAAATGATTTTGGGTTTAGCGTCAGCGAGCACGACCAGATGCTGAAAACAATCTTTGTGTATCTGCGAACATATTTGCGCCAGGCCTGTGTGCCGACGTGGCGCCGCATGCTGCATCGGCTGCCTGTGTTAACCGTGCGCTTGCGTCGGCAACTGGCATTTGCCTGTGGCTATTGCGGCTGAGGTGATGTCAAAATATTCCGCGACGCTGCCGACGGCGCTGAGTACCCAATGCCGGAAGTGGCGAGGCTTTCTGATCACCGACGTTTGTGTTGAAAACCTACTTTCAAGCTCTGCCGTTGGTGCGTTTACTGCAAAGTGAACTCGGGCGTCTTCGAGCTGTTGCTGACTTCTTTGTGCTGACGATGAACAAACGTTTTACTTACCTGGCGGCGGTCATGATGCCAAAATGACGCTTCGGCCTGTAGCTCTGTATTAACGGCATGTTTGGCTTGATGATGACGCCGTATCACTACGCAGAACACGCAAAGCCGATTACAGTGCTGCTGACGGTCGAAGTGATAAAACGACATCGCCAATACTTAGTGTTTGTATTTGCTGTTTTTCGCCATTCAGTACGATAAATCTGAAATGGCTTTCGGTTCTGCGACACGGTCTGTGCTCATGCAACATCTCAGTGACGTATATTTGAGGGGCCAAGCATGGCGTGAGCATTATCGTTGGCGTCGGGGGCCAGCTTTGCCGAGAAGGTAGGCTGTATCCCATCGTTGGCGGAACCAATGGCTGGCTGGCTGGCTGGCTGCTGTCTTCAGCTGGCTTCTTTCGCGCATGCTGGCGGCTTATGGGCGATTAGCGGTATGACTGGCGCTGACCGGCGTGCATATAACGGGGCCTGCTCGCTCCTGCTCTGGCGCCGCCGCGTCAAGGATCAGCTATTTTATGCTGTGCGTAAGCTGAAAGTTGGCGAGGCTTAATGAACCCCAAAGAACTTCGAAATCGCTGAGTTTGGCTGGCCTCAGTGTTGCGAAAAACTACTAGAGCATTGATCATTTTCATTGCTCAGATCTTCGAACCATGGTGGCGAAAGACAGATGGCCGGTCGTCAGCATATAGAGCCTGCAGCGGCTGCAGCTTTTTATATGCTTTGGCCGGACTATGCGCCTCAGCGGGGCTGAGGCATCGGTAACGAAGCGGTATTGATGTGCAACAGCGAACGAACTCGCCACGATGTTTCACTTTTGGCGCTGATCGGGAAGGTGAAAACTGGACTGTTTTGTATGGCGCACGGCCATCACAAACCGATGGTGCGTGTCGAAGACACTGATATTCGACATTTGGAGATACGGTATGTTTCGAAAATGCTGTGACTGAGCGCGTAAACTGAAAGCAGTACGAAATGACTGAGCTTTACTCCAGTTTGATCGGCGCCAGCAAAGAGACGCCAATGTCATGAAATGCTGGCCAGCTTTGGTAAATTATTGCAGCCGGGTGTGCGGCTGCAGCCAGCAGGGTGGCTGGCTGTCGCCATTTTGACCAAGGTTGAAACCTACTTTTAAGTCTCTGAGCACCCGTTGGTCGATTTTCACCAGAGGTGACTGGGATCATCTTTCAGAATGATGCTTGTGCAGATAATGATTTCCGTCAGACGGTGATTTCGTTTGGCGATAAATTTGTTAGGTAAGATGGCAAAATGCAGCTGATGTAATGTCTCTGAGGCTTTGTTGTCCCCACGCAGCTTTTGTATGATGAGTGATACTTCGCGACATGCCGCATCAGTGGCTGGCACCACTTGTATTCAGGAAATGACTCAAACCATTCATTAACGTTAATAGCTGGCCCCGCTGTAAATGCTAATGACTTTGATTGCGACAACTATTTTAATATATAAAATGACTATGCGGCTGGCCTGAATGCTAAATATGCCGAGTACGCTGAGGCTTCGATCTTTTCGACACGATTTATGTTGAGAAAACCTGCGCACATCGAGCTTTCCTCATCAACTTGGGTGTCACCAAAATAGGATGGCATTCTTTCGGGTATTGCTGACAAATGTTGGGTTTTTATTGATGAAATAGGCTGGGCATTTTGCTGCGGCAGTACGAAACGCGATGAAGCTTTGACGATGATAGCATTGTCACTACGCAGAGGCTACGCAAGCTGACGGTAGCCTGTGATCCCGAAGGTGATATGTCGTCTGTGCTGAACAACTTTGCTGTTATGTTCGGCCCGATACAAATGCGATTCATTTAAAAATTGCTGTGACTATTGAGCTCTTTACTTAGCTTTGACATATTTACGCAAACTGTGTATTGTCTGCGCACTGATATGCCGCATAGAAGTGACGGCTGCGCCGCTATGATGCGAAGATATACACCGATATTAATTGAAGCTTATGAAATTTTCAAAAATCTTGTACACGGTGACTATTGTAAGCTCGAACTGGTCTCAAAAGCCATTTGAACAAATGGCTGTACGCTTATCATTTTGACATAATGGCGACTCCTGTCGGCGGTACGACATGTTGAAACCTGCTTTTTTGCGTCGGCACGCGGACCGCAAAATCAAACGATGAAATGAACTTTAGCACGACAAAAAGAAAAAGTTGTAGTTTACGGCGTTTTTGCCACGGCTTTCTGCAACTAACTTTTGATTGCCAAATGACTTCGAAAGCTGTCTTCGAAAGTTTTGACAATGTTCCAGGCCCTCACTTCACACAGTACCAAAAATGATTTGACCAACCACTTTTGTTGGTCGAAAGTGATAAGCCATTGACAGCAGCACGAATGGCTGTTGTGTTTTTTCACCATTTCAATTACGATCGTCTAAAACTGCTTGTATTCATTTGTTGCGTTTGTGTTGTAATGTAATTTAATTAACGGCTTTGCATTATTATATTTATTCTTCAACAGCTTCTTCTTCTTTATTAACTGTTTCGCCGCTGCGTACATAAACAGCGGAAAGCTGACTGGCTGCTGATGAAGGGCGACCGGTGAGAGAGATGCTGCTCGCCTCTGGCGTATTTTTGTGCTGAGCGTGCGCTGCAAACTCGAAGTTCTTTTACTGCAGATATCGCTGGCTCGAACAGAATAAGGCGGGCAGAAAATTCAAAAATGCGCTAGTTTAGTTTTTTAAACTGACACTGAACGTTGCGGCGCTTTGGGAGCTGGGTGATCATTTTCGCGAAAGGCGTGTTCGTGATGCTGGAACCCGTAATTCAGGCCGATTATCGGCAGTTGCCATTTTACCCGCGGTGGCTAGAAAGCGCGCCAGCTGGCACATTTAACTCAGCGTGATATTGAACGAAACTGATGTTTTCAAGCATGACCTGAACACACTGCATGTTTCGGCACTTTTCCGGTCAGAGTCTGGCTGCATGTTTAGCATAACTGCAGATGGTTGTGCGTCTGAAAACTGGTCGAGAACAAGTGATATTTTTCCGTGTCGTTCATTTTGGAAGTGCGTCCATTGAGCCATGTTTCAAAATGCTGTTTTTTGAATGCGTGTCATAACAAATGCATTTTGGCTGACTTGACTGCACAGAAACGGCACCACTTGCTTGTGGTCAAAGTTATATTAATAATACAAAAAATGTAATAGCTGCACGAGACAGAATAGACTGTTGAGGCGAAAGTGATGCTCTCTATATTCTTTTGGTGGCTGCGAATTTATCGACTCTTATTCCCATGCCAAGGTAACCGCCTCCTGTCTTTTCGACTGACAGAAGTTGAAAACTGCACTTTGAACTCCTCCTAGACACGTTGGTTGTTTTCACCAAAATTTGGTGGATCATCTTTGAAGCTGATAAAAGGAGCCAGCGAACCGTGGTGATAACAGCCAGTAGGCCATCTGTTGTTATGCAAACTGAAAGCTTCATTTACTGGCCTTCTAGCGTCTCACATGACACATGCATGGTGACTGTATGATAAGGAAACAAACAAACCATTCATTAACCGACCAATATTACGTATGTAAAAAAAATAACATTAGCCTTGCAGTCTCCAAAATATTCACTTGTATGCCCGGCAACTTGCTGGAATGCCAAGCCAGTGCGCTGAGGGCTTTTCACCGTCACCATTTTGATTTGCTCGTTGAAAGCTACTTTCAACTCTCGCAGATGCGATTTTCACCAAAAATGATAGTCTTTCGAACTGTGCTGACGAAATGACCCCGTAGTTTGTACGATAGATGAACAAGGCATTTTGCGCTGGAGCTTCGGGCGATAGCAAGCTGACTGCTTCGTACCTGATGCGGCGTAAAACGCCAGAAGCTTTGATGACCATTCTACACGAAGCGCAAACTGTTGTTATACTTACCGGTGAAAGTGATAAGCCATTTATCATAATGCGAATGTATTTATGTTTTTTCCCGCCATTTCGATGCAATCGTCTAAGTACTTGTGATACTTTCATTGTTTGCATTTATTGATGTGCGGCTGGTGCTGGCCCGTGCTGCTTGCGGCAACTGGCGCTTCGCCTTTCAAGCTCAGCTTCGCCGCTGAGTCTATCGGCGGCCCGCTAAATTCGCGGAAAGTGGCATGGTTTGATCCCCAGCATTAACTATAACGGGCCCCAGCTCTCTGGCGCCGCCGCGTGCTTCAATATTTTTTGTGCTGTGGCTTTTGGGCCGTGAAACTGGAAATGGTGCGGATACGGCCGAGGCAAAATTCAAAAGATGCGGGGACTGGACTTTTTGGCTGTTGTTGAAAGGCACCTGCCCGACAGATCCTGAAAGCGGGCAGTCGACCGCAGTAGTGAACCGTAACGGTAAGAAGTGGTGGAACTAGGTCAACGTTGCCAGTACGCGAAAGCGCTGTAACGCGCCTGCGGCCAGTTTCAGCACTGGCGGTTGAGCGTATTGAACCGAAGCGGTGTGTATATTTAAGCATGACAGACCTGCGGTGGACTCACGGCGCAGTAAGATATGAAAACTGCGTGTTTAGCATAACTGCGATGGTTTTGGCCAAAAATCACAAAAACATTATGGGTGGTCATCAATAGAATAGAATGATATTTATTTTCCGATAGACCACACGAGTATGTTTCAAATGCTGTATTTTGAGCGTGTCATGTAAATGCAATATTAAAGCTGTTTGGCTCGGCAGCTTTCCACTATGTGATCCAAGTATAATATCATAAAAATGCTATTTGAATAGAATAGACTATTGCAATAAAAAGTCATCTCTGTATTCTTTGGGTCATGCTGGGGTATCGATGCCAGATTATGCCAAATTATGCTTCCTTGTCAGCCGTTTTGATCAAAGTTAACCTGCTTTTAGAACTCCTCCTGAACGTTAGTCGATTTTCTGAAGTGGTCCGGATCATCTTCAGGTGTGCTGGCTTGAGATTATGGATTTCGGTAAATATATGAAACTGTTTTTCGTTTGGCGCATCAACAAATTTGGTGCATTAAGATGCCAAAAATACATCTGAGGCTGTATCTCTGCCAAGCAGGCATTTTGCGCAAACTTTGGTGCCATTGTCACCTCACACTGACCATGCCACATCAATTTGGTAACAGCGCCACCTGTTATTCAAGGTAATGAACCATTCATTTAACCGTTAATAATTACGTATATAAAAATGCTAGCGCATTGCGTTAGCCTGTGCAATGAAACTGGTATCAAAATATTCCTTGGCTTAGAGGCGACATAGATACCAAATATGCCAGAGTAAGCTGAACTTCCTGTCCGCCATTTTGATTTATGTTTGAAAACCTGCTTTTCGAACTCCTCTACGTCAGTCGATTTTCTAGAACGAATCAGATGATCTTCAGACTGTGCTGACTTTAAAATATTTATGAATTTTGTATCGACCATTTAACACCGTTTTAAGCATGCCACGGCGACGAATTTCAGGCATGATGCCAAAATGACTTCAGCCTGTATCTCTGCAATGATTTGGCATACTGACGCAAACTTTATTGATATATCTGCACAGAACGCAAACTGTTTGATTACAGCACCATATCAAAAGTGATAAACCGACAATCATAATACCCGAATAACTATGTGTACTTTTCGAATACGATCATCCTAAACTTCGATTACTCATTTCTGCATTTGGTCTGATACTTCCATGCCATGCTACTCATTACTCTGGAGTCTTATTACTAATGCTTGCAGCTTTCATTATTCTTCTTCTTCTTCTTCTTCTTCTTCTTCTTCCGCCGCAAAGTCTATGGCGGCCCATAGGGCCGATTGCGAGAAGGTTGTATAATTTTGGCACTTTGATGAGGGGACGGTCCCAGCTGCTTTATAACGAGACCCCAGTCTCAACTCAACTTTCTCTAGCGCTTACCAGCGCATGCTAATATTTTGAACCGTGGCTCCACAAGTATACTGTCAACGGCTCAGGCAATGAAAATAACGAAAATAAAAAATCGCGAGTTTGAATTTTTTTGGCTATTTTCAATTGTTCTCTTTTCCATTCATCTGAGCATTGGTCACTCGCGAAGTGGCTGGATTCATCTTTCTGATGCCAACAAAGGGTTAGCAGATTCAGTAAATCAACAGATACTCGACTTACAGTGAGAAAGTGCTGCGAAAAGCATCTGTGGCATTGACTATAACTCTGGCGGTTTGGCGTATTGAACAACTTTGTGTGTTATAGCGGCGTGACGCGAACTCTACATCCACAGCAATGATCGGGAAGACTATGGTGAATATTTTGCTTTATAACGCGATGGTTTGGCAAAAATAAAGCTGTCTCGTCTATTGATTGGTCATCGCTCCCGGAATAGAATGACCTCGAACTTTCGTAAACCGACCCCAGGTAGGTATTACAGTATGAATAACTGTGACCTGAGCGCGTGCTCGTAATATTTCACAATATTCGCGGCTCCATGCTGGCTACTCAAAAAGTTTGGTGGCGGCGCCGCATATGGTCAAGACCCACTATTAATATCTTAAAATGTAACTGAATAGATTGAACTATTGAGTGAAAATGATCTCAATAATGATTCTTTGGGTCATGCCGGGAACATGATACCAATGATCTTTAAATTGGCCATACTTCGCAATCGCCATTTTGATTGGTTGAAACCTACTTTTTGAACTCCTCCTGAACCGTTGGTCCGATTTTCGCAAATTTGGTTGGGATCATCTTCCAGACTAAGCTGATAAAAAGTTATGGATTTTGTGTTGATGTAAAACGGTTTTCGTTTAGCACATCGGCCGATTTGTTAGGTAAGATGCCAAGCCATCTGAGGCTGTATCACCGACAGAAGCACGACATATTTGCACCAAACTTTGTAGGTGCCATTGTCACCTCAGACTGCCCATGCCACATCAGTTTGGTAACAGCGCCACCTATTGGTTAAAGTAAATCATTCGTAACCATTAATAATTACATTTATAAAAATGTATGCTTTTTGTGCATTAGCCTATTGCAATGAAACTGGTCTCAAATATTCCGTGGCTTATGCAGGCAAGCATAGATACCAATGTGCAGAGTCAAGCTGAACTTCCTGTCCGCCATTTTTGATTTATGTTGAAACCTACTTTGAATCAACCGTTGGTCCGATTTTCACAAAAATTGAATGGAATGAAATCTTCAAACTGTGCTGACAAAATGTTATGGATTTTGTGTGTCGATAGACAAACCGTTTTGCATACAGCGACTTCAGGTATGATGCAAAATGACACTTCAGCCTGTATCTCTGCAATGCTTTGGCGTACTGACACCAAACTTTGTGTGTGGCATTGTCACTCTGAGAACACAAAATGATTTGATTGCAAGCCACCTTTTGGTCAAAAGTCATAGTCATTTTAATCATAATACTAATGCTTGTATTTATGATTTTTCCGCTTTTTCAATTGATCATCCCTAAAATTGCTGTAATTGCTCATTGTTGCATTTGGTGTGATGCTCCATGCCATGCCAGCTCCTCATTTGCGGCTGGAGTGCTTGGCGTAATTGCTGCTTGCAGCTATATTTAATATTATTATTCTTCCTCTTCCGCGCGGAAGTCTGGCCATAGAACCGACTACTTGAGAAAGTTGTATAATTTGGCACACTGATGAGGACAGTCCCAGCGTGCTATAGCAAATTTGGAAATCTCTATCTCCTACTCTTTAAGCGCCACCACTTGTCCAGAATTTTCAATATTTTATGCTAATAACTTTTGAACCGTAAGCCACAAAATGAGAAATTCTTTTCCTCTGAATCCCTTAGCTCCAGGGGGCCAAGTCAGATAGACCCAGAAATTCAAATCGCAAGGTTTAGTTTTTACGCTATTTTCAATTGTTGAAAAACCTGCTTTGAACTTCCTAGGCGGTTAGTCGATTTTTCACGAATTTGCTCAGATCTTCAGACCCTGCTGGCAAAAGTTATGGAATTCAAGTTGATTAGTCCAACGTTCTCAGATACCAGCGAAAAAATTCTCTGAAAAGCATGCAAAAATGCTTGTGAGGCTATAACTCATGACGGTTTGGCGTGTGAGACCAAACTTGGTGTGTGTAATAAGCAGGACCTGAGACTTCCTGCAGTGTTTAGGCGCAGCGCCACGGTCAGGAGTATGAAAAAATGCATATTTTTGCTTATAACTTCTGAATGGTTTGGCCAAAAATCCACAAAAACTGGATCTCATTAGATTGGTGGGTCATGTCAAGTCAAATGATATCAATTTCCGTGTCGACCATTTTAGGTGTAGAGCCATTTTAGATGTTCAAAATGCTGTGCTTTTTGAGCGCATCATGCGTATCTTTAGCAACTGAATACAAAAATGTTGCTCCATGCCCTGAGGTATCAAAAACTTTGGTGGCAGCGCCACCTTGGGGTCAAAAGTTAAAAGAAAATATCTAAAAATGCTAATAAGTTTGAATAAATTAGACTTTAAATTGAAAAAATAGTCTCAATATATTCTTTGGGCCCATATCGAGAACGTCGATACCAATTATGCCAAAATGCATTACTCTGTCCGCCATTTTGATTAAAGTTGAAAACTACTTTTTCGAAATCCTCCTAGACGTTAGGTCGATTTTCACCAAATGACTCGGATCATCTCAGAGTGTGCTGACAAAAAGTATGGATTTGTGTCTATGAAAACAGTTTTCATTTAGCGCTCAACAAATTTGTGTCTTAAGATGCCAAAATACATCTGAGGCTGTTATCTCTGCAAAGCTTTGACGATTTTTGCACCAAACTGGGATGTGCAATTGCACTCAGGATGACCATGCCACATCAATTGGGTTACAGCGCCACCTATGGTCAAGAGTAATAAACAATCATTAATCATTAATACTTACATTTATCAAAATACTAATAATTTTTATGGCCTTAGCCTATTGTAATAAAAACTGGTCTCAAAAGATATCCTTGGCTTAGGCCGGACCAACATATAATCCCAAAATATGCAAGCGTACAGCTGAAATTTCACCTGGCCCGCCATCTTTGGATTTTATGCATGAAAACCTAACTTGTTCGAAACTACTCATCAATCGTTGGTCAGATTTTCACCCAAATTGAAATCAGATGATCTTCAGTACTGTGCTGACCAAAGGTTATGGATTTTGTATCGATAGGCGCAAAACGTTTTCGCATACCCCAGCGACGAATTTCAGGCATGATGCCAAAAGGACACTTCAGCCTGTTTCTCTGCACTGCTTTGGCATACTGACACCAAACTTTTGTGTGTGCCATTCTCACTCTTCACACAGGAAACAAACAAAATGATTTGAATTACCAGCGCCACCTGCTGGTAAAAAAGTGATAAGCCATTTATAGAACGATTGCGGGGAAAGTTGTATAATTTGGCACACTGATAGAGGACAGTCCCAGCATTAACTATAGCAAATTTGAAGTCTCTATCTCCTACTCTCTAGCGCCACCACTTGTCCAAAATTTCAATATTTTAATGCTAATAACTTTTGAACCGTAAGCCACAAAATGAAAATTCTTTTTTCCTCTGAATCCTTCGCACAGGCCAAGTCGAATGAACCCCGAAATTCAAAAATCGCTAGGTTTAGTTTTTTCGCTATTTTCAATTGTTCCAAAATCCTACTTTTTTCGAACTCGTCCTAGACGGTTAGTCTGATTTTCATGAAATTGGCTCAGATCATCTTCAGACCATGCTAGCAAAAAGTTATGGAATTCAAGTTGATTCGTCCAACCGTTCTCGAATACCACGCGAACAAATTCTACGAAAAGCACGCAAAAATGCTTGTGAGGCTACGCAACTCCGCAACGGTTTGGCGTATTGAGTACAAACTTGGTGTGTGGTATAACAAGCATGACCTGAGACTACCTGCAGTGTTTCGACGCAGCGCCACCTAGTGGTCAGGAGATATGTAAAATGCATATTTTTGCTTATAACTTCTGAATGGTTTGGCCAAAAATCACAAAACTGGTCTCTTTGTATTTGGTGGGTCATGTCGAGTCGAATGATATCCAATATTGCTGTGTCGGCCATTTTAGATGTCGGCCATTTTGAATTATGTTTCAAAATGCTGTATTTCTTGAACGCATTATCGTATCATTTCGAAAATAATTACAAAAATGTTTGGCTCCATGCCCTGAAGGTACTCAAAAAGTTTGGGTGCAGCGCCACCTTGTGGTCAAAAGTTATAATGAAATATCATAAAAATGCTAATAACTTTTGAATATATTAGACTATTGAAATGAAAATGGTCTCCATATATTCTTTTGGTCATTCCGAGAACATCGATACCAATTATGCCAAAATTGGCCATACTTCCTGTCCGCCATTTTGTTTAAAGTTGAAAACCTACTTTTTCGAACTCCTCCTAGACCGTTAGTCCGATTTTCACCAAATTTGGTTCGGATCATCTTCAGTCCAAGCTGACAAAAAGTTATGGATTTCGTGTTGATATACAAAACGGTTTTTGTTTAGCGCATCAACGAATTTGCTCGTAAGATGCCAAAATACATCTGAGGCTGTATCTCGGCAAAGCTTTGACATATTTGCACCAAACTTTGTATGTGCCATTGTCACCTCAGACTGACCATGCCACATCAATTTGGTAACAGCGCCACCTATTGGTCCAAGCGTAATAAATCATTCATTAACCATTAATAATTACATTTAGAAAAATGCTAGTAACTTCTTATAGCATTAGCCTATTGCAATGAAACTGGTCTCAAAATATTCCTTGGCTTAAGCCGACAACATAGATATCAAATATGCCAGAGTATGCTTAACTTCCTGTCCGCCATTTTGATTTATGTTGAAAACCTACTTTTTCGAACTCCTCATCAACCGTTGGTCCGATTTTCACCAAGATTGAATCAGATGATCTTCAGACTGTGCTAACAAAATGTTATGGATTTTGTATCGATAGACAAAACCGTTTTCGCATACCACAGCAACGAATGTCAGGCATGATGCCAAAATGACACTTCAGCCTGTATCTCTGCAATGCTTTGGCATACTGACACCAAACTTTGTGTGTGCCATTCTCACCTCACACAGAACACACCAAAATAATTTGATCACAGCGCCACTTGTTGATCAAAAGTAATAAGCCATTTAATCATAATACTAGTGCTTTTATTTATGATTTTTCCACCATTTCAATTACAATCATCCTAAAATTGTTGAAATTGCTCATTGTTGCATTTGGTGTGATGCTCCACGCCATGCTTAGCTCCTCAATTTGCCGCTGGAGTGCTTGGCCCCGTAATTGCTGCTTGCAGCTATATTTAGGGGCCAAGCACCGAAGGTGCGTAGGCACCTATTGAAATCGTTGGCGTTATTATTCTTCTTCTTCTTCTTCTTCTTCCGCCGCAAGTCTATGGCAGCCCATAGAACCGATTGCGGGAAAGTTGTATAATTTGGCACACTGATAGAGGACAGTCCCAGCATTAACTATAGCAAATTTGAAGTCTCTAACTCCAACTCTATAGAGCCACCACTTGTCCAAAGTTTCAATATTTCTATGCTAATAACTTTTGAACCGTAAGCCACAAAATGAAAATTCTTTTTTCCTCTGAATCCTTGGCTCAGGCCAAGTCGAATGAACACCGAAATTCAAGAAATCGCAAGGTTTAGTTTTTTCGCTATTTTCAATTGTTCTAAAAACCTACTTTTTCGAACTCGTCCTAGACGGTTAGTCCAATTTTCACGAAAATTGGCTCAGTTCATCATCTGACGATGCCAACAAAAAGTTATGGAATTCAAGTTGATTCGTCCAACCGTTCTCGACTACCAAGTGAAAAAATTCTACGAAAAGCATGCAAAAATGCTTGTGAGGCTATAACTCCGCAACGGTTTGGCGTATTGAGACCAAACTTTTTGTGTGTTATAACAAGCATGACCTGAGACTTCCTGCAGTGTTTCGACGCAGCGCCACCTAGTGGTCAGGAGATATGAAAAATGAATATTTTTGCTTATAACTTCTGAATGGTTTGGCCAAAAATCACAAAACTGGTCTCATTATATTCGGTGGGTCATGTCAAGTCGAATGATATCCAATTTTCCCGTGTCGGCCATTTTAGGTGTCAGCCATTTTGAATTATGTTTCAAAATGCTGTATTTTTTGAACGCATTACCGTATCGCTATGAAAATAATTACAAAAATGTTCGGCTCCATGCCCTAAAGCTACTCAAAAAGTTTGGTGGCAGCGCCACCTTGTGGTCAAAAGTTATAATGAAATATGTAATTAATGCTAATAACTTTTGAAAAAAAATTGACTATTGAAATGAAACTGGTCTCGTATATTTTTCTGGGTAATGCCAAGAACATCGATACCAATTATGCCAAAATTGGCCATACTTCCTGTCCGCCATTTTGATTAAAGTTGAAAACCTACTTTTTCGAACTCCTCCTAGACCGTTAGTCCGATTTTCACCAAATTTGCCTCGGATCATCTTCAGACCAAGCTGACAAAAAGTTATGGATTTTGTGTCAATATACGAAACGGTTTTCGTTTAGCACATCGACGAATTTGTTCGTAAGATGCCAAAAATACATCTGAGGCTGTATCTCGGCAAAGCTTTGACATATTTGCACCAAACTTTGTATGTGCCATTGTCACCTCACACTGACCATGCCACATCAATTTGGTAACAGCGCCACCTATTGGTCAAGAGTAATAAACCATTCATTAACCATTAATAATTACATTTATAAAAATGCTAATAACTTTTTATTGCATTAGCCTATTGCAATAAAACTGGTCTCAAAATATTCCGTGGCTTATGCCGACAACATAGATACCAAATATGCCAGAGTACGCTGAACTTCCTGTCCGCCATTTTGATTTATGTTGAAAATGTACTTTTTCGAACTCCTCATCAACCGTTAGTCCGATTTTCACCAAAATTGAATCAGATAATCTTCAAACTGTGCTGACAAAATGTTATGGATTTTGTATTGATAGACAAAACCGTTTTCGCATACCACAGCGACGAATTTCAGGCATGATGCCAAAATGACACTTCAGCCTGTATCTCTGCAATGCTTTGGCATACTGACACCAAACTTTGTGTATGCCATTCTCACCTCACTCAGAACACACCAAAATGATTTGATTACAGCGCCACCTGTTGGTCAAAAGTGATAAGCCATTTAATCATAATACTAGTGCTTGTATTTATTATTTTTCAGCCATTTCAATACAATCATCCTAAAATGGCTTCAGTTACTCCTTTCTGCAGTTGGTCTGATGGTCCATGCCATGCTTAGCTCCTCAATTTGCCTCTGGAGTGCTTGGCCCCGTAATTGCTGCTTGCAGCTATATTTAGGGGCCAAGCACCGAAGGTGCGTAGGCACCTATTGTATCCGTTGGCGTTATTATTATTCTTCTTCTTCTTCTTCTTCTTCTTCTTCTTCCGCCGCAAGTCTATGGCAGCCCATAGAACCGATTGCGGGAAAGTTGTATAATTTGGCACACTGATAGAGGACAGACCCAACATTAACTATAGCAAATTTGAAGTCTCTATCTCCTACTCTCTAGCGCCACCACTTGTCCAAAGTTTCAAAATTTTTATGCTAATAACTTTTGAACCGTAAGCCACAAAATTAAAATTCTTTTTTCCTCTGAATCCTTGGCTCATGCCAAGTCGAATGAACCCCGAAATTCAAAAATCGCAAGGTTTAGTTTTTTCGCTATTTTCAATTGTTCGAAAAACCTACTTTTACGAACTCGTCCTAGACGGTTAGTCCGATTTTCACGAAAATTGGCTCAGATCATCTTCAGACAATGCCGGCAAAAATTTATGGAATTCAAGTTGATTCGTCCAACCGTTCTCGAATACCTCGTAAACAAATTCTACGAAAAGCACTCAAAAATGCTTGTGAGGCTATAACTCTGCAACAGTTTGGCGTATTGAGACCAAACTTGGTGAGTGTTATAACAAGCATGACCTGAGACTACCAGCAGTGTTTCGACGCAGCGCCACCTAGTGGTCAGGAGATATAAAATATGCATATTTTTACTTATAACTTCTGAATGGTTTGGCCAAAAATCACAAAACTGGTCTCATTAGATTCGGTGGGTCATGTCAAGTCGAATGATATCCAATTTTTCCGTGTCGGCCATTTTAGGTGTCGGCCATTTTGAATTATGTTTCAAAATGCTGTATTTTTTGAACGCATTATCGTATCGCTACGAAAATAATTACAAAAATGTTTGGCTCCATGCCCTGAAGCTACTCAAAAAGTTTGGTGGCAGCGCCACCTTGTGGTCAAAAGGTTATAATGAAATGTCTTAAAAATGCTAATAACTTTTGAAAAAATTAGACTATTGCAATAAAAGTCATGTCTCTATATTCTTTGGGTCATGCCGAGAACATCGATACCAATTATGCCAAAATTGGCCATACTTCCTGTCCGCCATTTTTATTAAAGTTGAAAACCTACTTTTTCGAACTCCTCCTAGACCGTCAGTCCGATTTTCACCAAATTTTACTTGGATCATCTTCAGAGAGTGCTGATGAAAAGTTATGGATTTCGTGTCGATATACGAAACGGTTTTCGTTTAGCTCATCAACTAATTTGTTCGTAAGATGCCAAAATACATCTGAGGCTGTATCTCTGCAAAGCTTTGACATTTTTGCACCAAACTTTGTAGGTGCCATTGTCACATCACACTGACCATGCCACATCAATTTGGTAACAGCGCCACCTATTGGTCAAGAGTAATAAACCATTCATTAATCATTAATAATTACATTTATAAAAATGCTAATAACTTTTTAATGCATTATCCTATTGCAATAAAAACTGGTCTCAAAATATTCCTTGGCTTATGCCGAAAACATAGATACCAAATATGCCAGAGTACGCTGAACTTCCTGTCCGCCATTTTGATTTATGTTGAAAACCTACTTTTTCGAACTCCTCATCAACCGTTAGTCCGATTTTCACCAAAGTTTAATCAGATGATCTTCAGACTGTGATGACAAAATGTTATGGATTTTGTATCGATAGACAAAATCGTTTTCGCATACCACAGCAACGAATTTCAGGCATGATGCCAAAATGACACTTCAGCCTGTATCTCTGCAATGCTTTGGCATACTGACACCAAACTTTGTGTGTGCCATTGTCACCTCACATAGAACACACCAAAATGATTTGATCACAGCGCCACCTGTTGATCAAAAGCGATAAGCCATTTAATCATAATACTAGTGCTTGTATTTATGATTTTTCCGCCATTTCAATTACAATCTTCCTAAAATTGCTGTAATTGCTCATTGATGCATTTGGTGTGATGCTCCATGCCATGCTAATCTCCTCAAATTTCTCCCCAATATATCCCCCCATTAAACACATCAAAAACCTATATTTAGGGGCCAAGCACCGAAGGTGCGTAGGCACCTATTGAAACCGTTGGCGTTATTATTCTTCTTCTTCTTCTTCTTCTTCCGCCGCAAGTCTATGGCAGCCCATAGAACCGATTGCGGGAAAGTTGTATAATTTGGCACACTGATAGAGGACAGTCCCAGCATTAACTATAGCAAATTTTGAAGCCTCTAACTCCAACTCTCTAGAGCCACCACTTGTCCAAAGTTTCAATAATTTTATGCTAATAACTTTTGAACTGTAAGCCAGAAAATGAAAATTCTTTTTTCCTCTGAATCCTTGGCTCAGGCCAAGTCGAATGAACCCCGAAATTCAAAAATCGCAAGGTTTAGTTTTTTCGCTAATTTCAATTGTTCGAAAAACCTACTTTTTCGAACTCGTCCTAGACGGTTAGTCCGATTTTCACGAAAATTGGCTCAGATCATCTTCAGATGATGCTGGCAAAAAGTTATGGAATTCAAGTTGATTCGTACAACCGTTCTCGAATACCACGTGAAAAAATTCTACGAAAAGCACGCAAAAATGCTTGTGAGGCTATAACTCCGCAACGGTTTGGCGTATTGAGACCAAACTTGGTGCGTGTTATAACAAGCATGACCTGAGACTACCTGCAGTGTTTCGACGCAGCGCCACCTAGTGGTCAGGAGATATGAAAAATGCATATTTTTGCTTATAACTTCTGAATGGTTTTGCCAAAAATCACAAAACTGGTCTCATTAGATTCGGTGGGTCATGGCAAGTCGAATGATATCCAATTTTCCCGTGTCGGCCATTTTAGGTGTCGGCCATTTTGAATTATGTTTTAAAATGCTGTATTTTTTGAACGCATTATCGTATCGTTACGAAAATAATTACAAAAATGTTTGGCTCCATGCCCTGAAGCTACTCAAAAAGTTTGGTGCCAGCGCCACCTTGTGGTCAAAAGTTATAATGAAATATCTAAAAAATGCTAATAACTTTTGAAAAAATTAGACTATTAAAAAGAAAGTGGTCTCCCTATATTCTTTGGGTCATGCCGAGAACATCGATACCAATTATGCCAAAATTGGCCATACTTCCTGTCCGCCATTTTTATTCATGTTGAAAACCTACTTTTTCGAACTCCTCCTAGACGGTTAGTCTGATTTTCACCAAATTTGACTCGGATCATCTTCAGAGTGTGCTGACAAAAAGTTATGGATTTCGTGTTGATATACGAAACGGTTTTCGTTTAGCACACCAACGAATCTGTTCGTAAGATGCCAAAATACATCTGAGGCTGTATCTCGGCAAAGCTTTGAAATATTTGCACCAAACCTTGTATGTGCCATTGTCACGTCACACTGACCATGCCACATCAATTTGGTAACAGCGCCACCTATTGATCAAGAGTAATAAACCTTTCATTAACCATTAATAATTACATTTATAAAAATGCTAATAACTTTTTATTGCATTAGCCTATTGCAATGAAACTGGTCTCAAAATATTCCTTGGCTTACGCCGACAACATAGATACCAAATATGCCAGAGTAAGCTGAACTTCCTGTCCGCCATTTTGATTTATGTAGAAAACCTACTTACTTTTTCGAACTCCTCATCAACCGTCAGTCCGATTTTCACCAAAATTGAATCAGATGATCTTCAGACTGTGCTGACAAAATGTTATGGATTTTGTATCGATAGACAAAACCGTTTTCGCATACCACAGCGACGAATTTCAGGCAAGATGTCAAAATGACATTTCAGCCTGTATTTCTGCAATGCTTTGGCATACTGACACCAAACTTTGTGTGTGCCACTGTCACCTCACACAGAACACACCAAAATTATTTGATTACAGCGCCACCTGTTGGTCAAAAGTGATAAGCCATTTAATCATAATACTAGTGCTTGTATTTATGATTTTTCCGCCATTTCAATTACAATCATCCTAAAATGGCTTCAATTACTCATTTCTGCATTTGGTCTGATGCTCCATGCCATGCTTAGCTCCTCAATTTGCGGCCCAATCACCTACTCCAAAATGAACCTAATTTAATAGCTCCTAAAAATACTAGAAAACTTCCGCTTCCGCCGCAAGTCTATGGCAGCCCATAGAACCGACTGCGCGAAAGTTGTGAAATTTGGCACACTCATAGAGGACAGTCCCAGCATTAACTATAGCAAATTTGAAGTCTCTATCTCCTACTCTCTAGCGCCACCACTTGGTCCAAATTTTCAATATTTTTATGCTAATAACTTTTGAACCGTAAGCCACAAAATGAAAATTCTTTTTTCCTCTGAATCCTTAGCTCAGGCCAAGTTGAATGAACCCTGAAATTCAAAAATCGCAAGGTTTAGTTTTTTTCGCTATTTTCAATTGTTCGAAAAAACTACTTTTTCAAACTCGTCCTAGACGGTTAGTCCGATTTTCACGAAAATTTGCTCAGATCATCTTCAGACCCTGCTGGCAAAAAGTTATGGAATTCAAGTTGATTCGTCCAACCGTTCTCGAATACCACGCGAAAAAATTCTACGAAAAGCATGCAAAAATGCTTGTGAGGCTATAACTCCGCAACGGTTTGGCGTATTGAGACCAAACTTGGTGTGTGTAATAACAAGCAGGACCTGAGACTTCCTGCAGTGTTTAGACGCAGCGCCACCTAGTGGTCAGGAGATATGAAAAATGCATATTTTTTGATTATAACTTCTGAATGGTTTGGCCAAAAATCACAAAACTGGTCTCATTAGATTCGGTGGGTCATGTCAAGTCAAATGATATCCAATTTTCCCGTGTCGACCATTTTAGGTGTCGGCCATTTTGAATTATGTTTCAAAATGCTGTCTTTTTTGAACGCATCATCGTATCGCTACGAAAATAATTACAAAAATGTTTGGCTCCATGCCCTGAAGCTACTCAAAAAGTTTGGTGGCAGCGCCTCCTTGTGGTCAAAAGTTATAATGAAATATCTTAAAAATGCTAATAAATTTTGAAAAAATTAGACTATTGCAATGAAATTCATGTCGCTATATTCTCTTGGTCATGCCGAGAACATCGATACCAATTATTCCAAAATTGGCCATACTTCCTTTCCCCAACTCCAACTAAAGTTCAAAACCAACAAACCATACATTAACCAAGACCGTTAGTCCGATTTTCACCAAATTGGGTTCGGATCATCTTCAGACCAAGCTGACAAAAAGTTATGGAATTCGTGTTGATATACGAAACGGTTTTCGTTTAGCGCATCGACGAATTTGTTCGTAAGATGCAAAAATACATCTGAGGCTGTATCTCGGCAAAGCTTTGACATATTTGTACCAACCTTTGTATGTGCCATTGTCATCTCAGACTGACCATGCCACATCAATTTTGTAACAGCGCCACCTATTGGTCAAGAGTAATAAATCATTCATTACCCATTAATAATTACAATTATAAAAATGCTAATAACTTTTTATTGCATTAGCCTATTGCAATGAAACTGGTCTCAAAAAATTCCTTGGCTTATGCCGACAACATAGATACCAAATATGCCAGAGTACGCTGAACTTCCTGTCCGCCATGTTGATTTATGTTGAAAACCTACTTTTTCGAACTCCTCATCAACCGTTGGTTCGATTTTCACCAAAATTAAATCAGATGATCTTCAGACTATGCTGACAAATTGTTATGGATTTTGTATCGATAGACAAAACCGTTTTCGCATACATACCACAGTGACGAATTTCAGGCATGATGCCAAAATGACACTTCAGCCTGTATCTCTGCAATGCTTTGGCATACTGACACCAAACTTTGTGTGTGCCATTGTCACCTAACACAGAACACAGCAAAATGATTTGATTACAGCACCACCTGTTGGTCAAAAGTGATAAGTCATTTAATCATAATACTAGTGCTTGTATTTATGTTTTTCCGCTTTTTCAATTACAATCATCCTAAAATTGTTGTAATTGCTCACTGTTGCATTTGGTGTGATGCTCCATGCCATGCTTAGCTCCTCAATTTGCCACTGGAGTGCTTGGCCCCGTAATTGCTGCTTGCAGCTATATTTATTCTTCTTCTTCTTCTTCTTCTTCCGCCGCAAGTCTATGGCAGCCCATAGAACCGATCGCAGGAAAGTTGTATAATATGGCACACTGATAGAGGACCATCCCAACATTAACTATAGCAAATTTGAAGTCTCTACCTCCAACTCTCTAGCGCCACCACTTGTCCAAAATTTCAATATTTTTATGCTAATAACTTTTGAACCGTAAGCCACAAAATGAAAATTCTTTTTTCCTCTGAATCCTTGGCTCAGGCCGAGTCGAATGAACCCCGAAATTCAAAAATCGCAAGGTTTAGTTTTTTCGCTATTTTCAATTGTTCGAAAATCCTACTTTTTCGAACTCGTCCTAGACGGTTAGTCCGATTTTCACGAAAATTGGCTCAGTTCATCTTCTGATGATGCCAACAAAAAGATATGGAATTCAAGTTGATTCGTCCAACCGTTCTCGACTACCACGCGAAAAAATTCTACGAAAAGCACGCAAAAATGCTTGTGAGGCTATAACTCCGCAACAGTTTGGCGTATTGAGACCAAACTTGGTGTGTGTTATAACAAGCCTGACTTGAGACTTCCTGCAGTGTTTCGACGCAGCGCCACCTAGTGGTCAGGAGATATGAAAAATGCATATTTTTGCTTATAACTTCTTAATGGTTTGGCCAAAAATCACAAAACTGGTCTCATAACATTCGGTGGGTCATGTCAAGTCGAATGATATCCAATTTTCCCGTGTCGGCCATTTTTAGGTGTCGGCCATTTTGAATTATGTTTCAAAATGCTGTAGTTTTTGAACGCATTATCGTATCGCTACGAAAATAATTACAAAAATGTTTTGCTCCATGCCCTGAAGCTACTCAAAAAGTTTGGTGGCAGCGCCACCTTGTGGTCAAAAGTTATAATGAAATATATAATATATGCTAATAACTTTTGAAAATATTAGACTATTGAAATGAAAGTGGTCTCGCTATATTCTTTGGGTCATGCAGAGAACATCAATACCAATTATGCCAAAATTGGCCACACTTCCTGTCCGCCATTTTGATTAAAGTTGAAAACCTACTTTTTCGAACTCCTCCTAGACCGTTAGTCCGATTTTCACCAAATTTGGTTCGGATCATCTTCAGACCAAGGTGACAAAAAGTTATGGAATTCGTGTTGATATACAAAACGGTTTTCGTTTAGCGCATCAACGAATTTTTTCGTAAGATGCCAAAACACATCTGAGGCTGTATCTCGGCAAAGCTTTGACATATTTGCACCAAACTTTGTATGTGCCATTATCACCTCACACTGACCACACCACATTAATTTGGTAACAACGCCACCTATTGGTCAAGAGTAATAAACCATTCATTAACCATTAATAATTACACTTATAAAAATGCTTATAACTTTTTATTACATTAGCCTATTGCAATGAAACTGGTCTCAAAATATTCTGTGGCTTATGCCGACAACATAGATACCAAATATGCCAGAGTAAACTTAACTTCCTGTCCGCCATTTTGATTTATGTTGAAAACTTAATTTTTCGAACTCCTCATCAACCGTTGGTCCAATTTTCACCAAAATTGAATCAGATGATCTTCAGACTGTGCTGACAAAATATTATGGATTTTGTATCGATAGACAAAACCGTTTTCGCATACCACAGCGACGAACTTCGGGCATGATGCCAAAATGACACTTCAGCCTGTATCTCTGCAATGGTTTGCATACTGACACCAAACTTTGTGTGTGCCATAGTCACCTCACACAGAACACACCAAAATGATTTGATCACAGCGCCACTTGTTGGTCAAAAGTAATAAGCCATTTAATCATAATTCTAGTGCTTGTATTTATGATTTTTCCACCATTTCAATTACAATCATCCTAAAATTGCTGTAATTGCTCATTTTTGCATTTAGTGTGATGCTCCACGCCATGCTTAGCTCCTCAATTTGCCGCTGGAGTGCTTGGCCCCGTAATTGCTGCTTGCAGCAATATTTCTTCTTCTTCTTCTTCTTCTTGCGCCGCAAGTCTATGGCAGCCCATAGAACCGATTGCGGGAAAGTTGTATAATTTGGCACAATGATAGAGGACAGTCCCAGCATTAACTATAGCAAATTTGAAGCATCTAACTCCAACTCTCTAGCGACACCACTTGTCCAAATTTTCAATATTTTTATGCTAATAACTTTTGAACCGTAAGCCACAAAATTGAAATTCTTTTTTCCTCTGAATCCTTGGCTCATGCCAAGTCGAATGAACCCCAAAATTCAAAAAGCGCTAGGTTTAGTTTTTTCGCT
This sequence comes from Cyprinus carpio, assembly GCF_018340385.1. Taxonomy (NCBI): domain Eukaryota; kingdom Metazoa; phylum Chordata; class Actinopteri; order Cypriniformes; family Cyprinidae; genus Cyprinus; species Cyprinus carpio. The sequence continues at coordinate 119,294 of NC_056615.1, forward strand.
ATTTTCAATTGTTCGAAAAACCTACTTTTTCGAACTCGTCCTAGACGGTTAGCCCGATTTTCACGAAAATTGGCTCAGATCATCTTCAGACGATGCCGGCAAAAAGTTACGGAATTCAAGTTGATTTGTCCAATCGTTCTCGACTACCACGTGAACAAATTCTATGAAAAGCACTCAAAAACGCTTGTAAGGCTATAACTCCGCAACGGTTTGGCGTATTGAGACCAAACTTGGTGTATTTTATAACAAGCATGACCTGATACTACCTGCAGTGTTTCGACGCAGCGCCACCTAGTGGTCAGGAGATATGAAAAATGCATATTTTTGCTTATAACTTCTGAATGCTTTGGCCAAAAATAACAAAACTGGTCTCATTAGATTCGGTGGGTCATGTCAAGTCGAAGGATATCCAATTTTCCCGTGTCGGCCATTTTAGGTGTCGGCCATTTTGAAATATGTTTTAAAATGCTGTATTTTTTTAACGCATTATCGTATCGTTACGAAAATAATTACAAAAATGTTTGGCTCCATGCCCTGAAGGTACTCAAAAAGTTTGGGGGCAGCGCCACCTTGTGGTCAAAAGTTATAATGAAATATCATAAAAATGCTAATAACTTTTGAAAAAATTAGACTATTAAAATGAAAATAGTCTCATTATATTCTTTGGGTCCTGCTGAGAACATCGATACCAATTATGCCAAAATTGGCAATACTTCCTGTCCGCCATTTTGATTCATGTTGAAATCCTACTTTTTTTTGTTCGAACTCCTCCTAGCCCGTTAGTCCGATTTTCACCAAATTTGACTCGAATTATCGTCAGAGTGTGATAACAAAAAGTTATGGATTTCGTGTCGATATACGAAACGGTTTTCGTTTAGCGCATCAACAAATTTGGTCGTAAGATGCCAAAATACATCTGAGGCTGTATCTCTGCAAAGCTTTGACATTTTTGCACCAAACTTTGTAGGTGCAATTGTCACCTCACACTGACCATGTCACATCAATTTGGTACCAGCGCCGCCTATTGGTCAAGAGTAATAAATCATTCATTTACCATTAATAATTACATTTATAAAAATGCTAATAACTTTTTATTGCATTAGCCTATTGCAATGATACTGGTCTCAAAATATTCCTTGGCTTATGCCAACAACATAGATACCAAATATGCCAGAGTACGCTGAACTTCCTGTTCGCCATTTTGATTTATGTTGAAAACCTACTTTTTCTAACTCCTCATCAACCGTCAGTCCGATTTTCACCAAAATTGAATCAGATGATCTTCAGACTATGCTGACAAAATGTTATGGATTTTGTATCGATAGACAAAACCGTTTTCGCATACCACAGCGACGAATTTCAAGCATGATGCCAAAATGACACTTCAGCCTATATCTCTGCAATGCTTTGGCATACTGACACCAAACTTTGCGTGTGACATTGTCACCTCACACAGAACACACCAAAATGATTTGATTACAGCGCCACCTGTTGGTCAAAAGTGATAAGCCATTTAATCATAATACTAGTGCTTGTATTTATGATTTTTCCGCCATTTCAATTACAATCATCCTAAAATTGCTGTAATTACTCATTGTTGCATTTGCTGTGATGCTCCATGCCATGCTTAGCTCCTCAATATGCCGCTGGAGTGCTTGGCCCCGTAATTGCTGCTTGCAGCTATATTTCTTCTTCTTCTTCTTCTTCTTCTTCTTCTTCTTCTTCTTCTTCCGCCGCAAGTCTATGGCAGCCCATAGAACCGATTGCGGGAAAGTTGTATAATTTGGCACACTCATAGAGGACAGTCCCAGCATTAAATATAGCAAATTTGAAGTCTCTAACTCTAACTCTCTAGCGCCACCACTTGTCCAAAATTTCAATATTTTTTGCTAATAACTTTTGAACCGTAAGCCACAAAATGAAAATTCTTTTTTCCTCTGAATCCTTGGCTCATGCCAATCGAATGAACCCCGAAATTCAAAAATCGCAAGGTTTAGTTTTTTCGCTATTTTCAATTGTTCAAAAAACGTACTTTTTCGAACTCGTCCTAGACGGTTAGTCCAATTTTCACGAAAATTGGCTCAGATCATCTTCAGACGATGCCGGCAAAAAGTTATGGAATTCAAGTTGATTTGTCCAATCGTTCTCGACTACCACGCGAACAAATTCTATGAAAAGCACTCAAAAACGCTTGTAAGGCTATAACTCCGCAACGGTTTGGCGTATTGAGACCAAACTTGGTGTATTTTATAACAAGCATGACCTGATACTACCTGCAGTGTTTCGACGCAGCGCCACCTAGTGGTCAGGAGATATGAAAAATGCATATTTTTGCTTATAACTTCTGAATGCTTTGGCCAAAAATAACAAAACTGGTCTCATTAGATTCAGTGGGTCATGTCAAGTCGAAGGATATCCAATTTTCCCGTGTCGGCCATTTTAGGTGTCGGCCATTTTGAAATATGTTTTAAAATGCTGTATTTTTTTAACGCATTATCGTATCATTACGAAAATAATTACAAAATTGTTTGGCTCCATGCCCTGAAGGTACTCAAAAAGTTTGGGGGCAGCGCCACCTTGTGGTCAAAAGTTATAATGAAATATCAAAAAAATGCTAATAACTTTTGAAAAAAATAGACTATTAAAATGAAAATAGTCTCACTATATTCTTTGGGTCCTGCTGAGAACATCGATACCAATTATGCCAAAATTGGCAATACTTCCTGTCCGCCATTTTGATTCATGTTGAAATCCTACTTTTTCGAACTCCTCCTAGACCGTTAGTCCAATTTTGACCAAATTTGACTCGAATTATCGTCAGAGTGTGCTAACAAAAAGTTATGGATTTCGTGTCGATATACGAAACGGTTTTCGTTTAGCGCATCAACAAATTTGGTCGTAAGATGCCAAAAACACATCTGAGGCTGTATCTCTGCAAAGCTTTGACATTTTTGCACCAAACTTTGTAGGTGCAATTGTCACCTCACACTGACCATGTCACATCAATTTGGTACCAGCGCCGCCTATTGGTCAAGAGTAATAAACCATTCATTTACCATTAATAATTACATTTATAAAAATGCTAATAACTTTTTATTGCATTAGCCTATTGCAATGATACTGGTCTCAAAATATTCCTTGGCTTATGCCAACAACATAGATACCAAATATGCCAGAGTACGCTGAACTTCCTGTCCGCCATTTTGATTTATGTTGAAAACCTACTTTTTCGAACTCCTCATCAACCGTCAGTCCGATTTTCACCAAAATTTAATCAGATGATCTTCAGACTGTGCTGACAAAATGTTATGGATTTTGTATCGATAGACAAAACCGTTTTCGCATACCACAGCGACGAATTTCAAGCATGATGCCAAAATGACACTTCAGCCTGTATCTCTGCAATGCTTTGGCATACTGACACCAAACTTTGCGTGTGACATTGTCACCTCACACAGAACACACCAAAATGATTTGATTACAGCGCCACCTATTTGTCAAAAGTGATAAGCCATTTAACCATAATACTAGTGCTTGTATTTATGATTTTTCCGCCATTTCAATTACAATTATCCTAAAATTGCTGTAATTACTCATTGTTGCATTTGCTGTGATGCTCCATGCCATGCTTAGCTCCTCAATTTGCCGCTGGAGTGCTTGGCCCCGCAATTATTGCTTGCAGCTATATTTCTTCTTCTTCTTCTTCTTCTTCTTCTTCTTCTTCTTCTTCTTCTTCTTCTTCTTCGCCGCAAGTCTATGGCAGCCCATAGAACCGATTGCGAGAAAGTTGTATAATTTGGCACACTGATAGAGGACAGTCCCAGCATTAACTATAGCAAATTTGAAGTCTCTAACTCTAACTCTCTAGCGCCACCACTTGTCCAAAATTTCAATATTTTTTGCTAATAACTTTTGAACCGTAAGCCACAAAATGAAAATTCTTTTTTCCTCTGAATCCTTGGATCATGCCAAGTCGAATGAACCCCAAAATTCAAAAATCGCAAGGTTTAGTTTTTCGCTATTTTCAATTGTTCAAAAAACGTACTTTTTCAAACTCGTCCTAGACGGTTAGTCCAATTTTCATGAAAATTGGCTCAGATCATCTTCAGACCATGCCGGCAAAAAGTTATGGAAATCAAGTTGATTCGTCCAAACGTACTCGAATACCATGCGAAAAAATTCTATGAAAAGCACGCAAAAATGCTTGTGAGGCTATAACTCCGCAACGGTTTGGCGTATTGAGACCAAACTTGGTGTGTGTTATCACAAGCATGAACTGAGACCACCTGCAGTGTTTCGACGCAGCGCCACCTAGTGGTCAGGAGATATGAAAAATGCATATTTTTGCTTATAACTTCTGAATGGTTTGGCCAAAAATCACAAAACTGGTCTCTTTAGATTGGGTGGGTCATGCCGAGTCGAATGATATCCAAATTCCACGTGTCGGCCACTTTGGGCGTCGGCCATTTTGAATTATGTTTTAAAATCCTGTATTTTTTGAACGCATTATCGTATCGTTACGAAAATAATTACAAAAATGTTTGGCTCCATGCCCTGAAGCTACTCAAGAAGTTTGGTGGCAGCGACACCTTGTGGTCAAAAGTTATAATGAAATATCATAAAAATGCTAATAACTTTTGAAAAAATTTGACTAATAAAATGAAAATCATCTCCTTATATTCTTTGGGTCCTGCCAAGAACATTGATACCAATTATGCCAAAATTGGCCATACTTCCAGTCAGCCATTTTGATTCATGTTGAAAACCTACTTTTTCGAACTCCTCCTAGACCGTCAGTCCGATTTTCACCAAATTTGACTCAGATCATCTTCAGAGTGTGCTGACGAAAAGTTATGGATTTCGTGTCGATATACGAAACGGTTTTCGTTTACCGCATCAACTAATTTGTTCGTAAGATGCCAAAATACATCTGAGGCTGTATCTCTGCAAAGCTTTGACATTTTTGCACCAAACTTTGTAGGTGCCATTGTCACTTCACACTGACCATGCCACATCAACTTGGTAACAGCGCCACCTATTGGTCAAGAGTAATAAACCATTCATTAACCATTAATAATTACATTTATAAAAATGCTAATAACTTTTTATTGCTTTAGCCTATTGCAATAAAACTGGTCTCAAAATATTCCTTGGCTTATCCCGACAACATAGATACCAAATATGCCAGAGTACGCTGAACTTCCTGTCCGCCATTTTGATTCATGTTGAAAACGTACTTTTTCAAACTCCTCATCAACCGTTGGTCCGATTTTAACCAAAATTGAATCAGATGATCTTCAGACTGTGCTGACAAAATGTTATGGATTTTGTATCGATAGACAAAATCGTTTTCGCATACCACAGCGACGAATTTCAGGCATGATGCCAAAATGACACTTCAGCCTGTATCACTGCAATGCTTTGGCATACTGACACCAAACTTTGTGTGTGCCATTGTCACCTCACACAGAACACACCAAAATGATTTGATTACAGCGCCACCTGTTGGTCAAAAGTGATAAGCCATTTAATCATAATACTAGTGCTTGTATTTATGATTTTTCAGCCATTTCAATTACAATCATCCTAAAATGGCTTCAGTTACTCTTTTCTGCATTTGGTCTGATGCTCCATGCCATGCTTAGACAAAAAATATTACACTTAAGTACCAAGCACCGAAGGTGCGTAGGCACCTTATATTTAGGGGCAAAGCACCGAAGGTGCGTAGGCACCTATTGAAATCGTTGGCGTTATTATTATGCCCTGAAGGTACTCAAAAAGTTTGGTGCCAGTGCCACCTTGTGGTAAAAAGTTATGATGAAATTTAGAAAAATGCTAATAACTTTTGCTTACATTAGCCTATTGTAACCGGACTGATGTTGATAAATTCCTTGGATCATGCCGAGAACACTGATACCAATTTTACCAATATTTGCTGAGCTTCCTGTCCACCATTTTGATTCATGTTGACAACATACTTTTTTAAACTCCTCCTAGACCGTTGGTCCGATTTTCACCAAATTTGGCTCGGATCATCTTCAGACAAAGCTGGCAAAAAGTTATGGATTTCGTGTTGCTACACACAAAGGTTTTCGTTTAGCGCATGAACGAATTTGCTGGAAAAATGCCAAACTGCATTTGAGAGCTGTATCTCTGTAAAGGTTTGACATATTTACACCAAACTTTGTATTAGCCGTTGTCACCTTAAACTGAACACGGCACATCAATTTGGTAACAGTGCCACCTATTGGCAAAGAGTAATAAACCATTCATCAACCCTTAATTATAAAATTTCCAAAAATGCTAATAACTTTTGATTGCATTAAGCTATTGTAATGAACCTGGTCTCAAAATATTCCTTGGGTCATGCCGACAACAGACATATCATTTTTTTTAGTAGGAAATCTGAACTAGCTTTCCGCCATTTTGATTTATGTTAAAATCCTACTTTTTCTAACTCCTCCTCAATTGTTGGTCCGATTTTCACAAAAATCGAGTCAGATCATCTTCAGACAAAGCGCCACCTATTGGTCAAGAGTAATAAACCATTCATTAACCATTAATAATTACATTTATAAAAATGCTAATAACTTTTTATTGCATTAGCTTATTGCAATGAAACTCATCTCAAAATATTCTGTGTAATTTATGGACTCGGAGCTTGGAGAAACAAACTACATGGTAGTGTTATCATAAATATCTATATTTTGATACCGATACTGAAATATCTGACAAGGTTCCATTACTCATTTTCCACAGTATCTGAATATACACAGATACAAGCTGCGTCTCTCTCTCCTCTCCAAGTGAGTTTGACAATCATCCATCTCCTGTCAATTACAGTCTGAATGTCTGCGCGGGATCGCAGGTATTCCGCATAATTTTAATCATTCCCGTGCAAATGTGGCGAACGCTTTATTGTAACATGAGAATGCTGTCATGTAATCGCAGAAAACTGGATCCGATCTCTCAAATAGGCCTAACTTACACAAATGAACTGCTTGTGCGCAGACTGTGTGCTTTTAAAGTAGAAATTATTTCGCTTTGCTCCTGGATTAAATTTTGTCAGAAGTTATCAAACATTCAGAAGAGATCCACACCTGACTGATGAATATCCTTCTAGAAATGTTAATGGTTGTAAGTGAAATGCACCAGAAAGTCTTTAAACAAAGATGGAACTTTAATTTCTTTACCATGTAAATTTTTGCTAGAAATGTTTTGGAATAGGACATTTGTCTGATTTGCACATATAAATATCCTAGTCTGCCTAACTGCATCACTACATTGTACAGTCATTACAGGTCAAAGCCATCTGATGTTCCATTTATCTACAAAAAATAGGCCTAACATACTGTATATGGCTCTTAAATCACTGCTTATAAAAATTCAGTGTTGTCATATTTTGAATACCTCAACTGAATTGAGGTCATTTGTTTTATAATTTTATTACTGAGTGTGTAGGCCTTCTTTTTTTTTTTTTTTTTTTTTTTTTGTAAATTCAATTCAGTTTGACATCAAGCTTCCTTGTGCTGTAAGTTACCCTATTTTAAAGACACAAATACACAGAATGAGCAAATGTTGAAGATTGAGATTTTTGTAATGTAATTGATCAACAAATAAAAGCTTGTAAAATAATGTAAATAAAACCTATATAAAATCTGTTCATCATATATCATATATCATTAGTCCCTTGAAAAAATGGATGGACAAAAAATATTAAAATGTCTATATGGCAATATAAAGTATGTGATAGTTTTACCAATGGTATTGAAAATGATTGTACATTATGACATCAAAAATAACCTGCTTGCTTTTTTAAGTGCAAATTACTAGTCTTGTGGCGAACAACTGAACCATGCGAGTCAATACACTGAGAAAAAATAGTCTGCCATCGCGGCTCTGGCTCTGGAATGGCGTTCTTGCTCTGATGAAGTCATTTTGATGGCTTGGGAGAAGCCTCTTGTTAAGTCATGATGTTGGGACTGCTGTTTCCGGGTCCAAGCCTCTACTCATTTCACTTGAGAATACTATCTCAGCAGCATTTATGAGCACTTTTTAATTAATATTACATATTTAAGCTAAGCGTTTAAAACTTCGCTGTGCACACTACAGTCTCCGTACTCACAGTGTCTTAAACACTAATATTTTAGCTGAATCACTGTCAGGCCATCTGGGATTACAGTATGGAGAAAAAGGTTAGGGTTATAATTTTTCAGTATTACATGACATCATGAGTGTGTATATGCAGACAGTTTGTTGTTTTCTGAGGGGGTGTCTGGCAGAGCGTTAGGACCCAGAAGCGGTGAAGCAAGATGTCAGGCGTAACAAGCAGATATTCTTAAAGGGGTCCTGTCATGCTTTTTTACTTTTTGAATTTTAGTCAGTGTGTAGTGTGTATGTTTGGGCATAAAAAAAGATCTACAAAGTCATAAATCTCAAAGTTGACTCCAAAGGGAGATATTTCATTAAAAAAAAAAAATCCCTTTTCAAGAACTACAAAAAACGGCTAGTTTGAACTACAGCGTTGTTTTCCGGGGTTTGTGATGTCACAAAGCAGCCCATTAGAATATCATAAAAATAAATCCCGCCTATGGAAATGGTTGGTTGGTGGGGAGGGGTGAGGTCGTGGTTCGAACGCTTGGCTGAGTGGATCAGACAAGACGACAACAAAGAAGTGCCGCTGTAGCGTCAAGTTTTGAGGGGAGTCATGAGACATTACAGTGCTGGTTTCGCCAAAAGGCTTTTGCTGCAAGACGTAGCAGTTCCCCCTTTGTCAGGAAAATCTGCTGTATCTGCATTACAGCCTGTAAGTGTGCTGCTTTATTTGTTGTTGTGTGTGTTATTTACGTTTCAAAGTATAAGTTGAATGCCGTTTCTGCGATGTAATACATATTACCGTTGCGCTTATCTGTAGATAGTAAATGCAGTTGTTTTGCAATATCCGTGCGTGCAAAGGTTCTGCGTGATCCTCTTGTTTAATATTCTCAGGGTCTGAATCCGGCTCAAACTGATATGACAATATTGATGCCATCTTAACTATACTGGAGCAGACAGAACTTGCTGCTTTGGCAAGGGGCGGGGAGTACTGAAACACCGTCTAAGCTGTTCGCCAATCACTACGCGCCGGGACAGCTACCCAATCACAAAACATTTAGTTTTTCGGAAGGCGGGCCTTCATCAAACCCGGAACTAATCGAGCCGTTTGTGCCAGGCTGGGGAGAAAGGTATTGTAATAATGTAAATTATTTGAAAAATAATGCATTTTTCGAACCACCAAGCATGAGAGCATGTTCTAGTACACCAGTCTTTATAAAAGAGCATAATAGGACCCCTTTAACCACTCCTATCCAACCAAGGTATTGAAGTTAGAAATTCCTGTATCATGACCACTAATTCACGTACTTTGTCAATAAGATAAAAGTTGGTTTTGTTCAAAGTTGCTATTATCCACATAGGTCTTTGATATGAATATTTTTTGGTAATTAAATATCGCCGGCTAAAAAGTAACTAGTAATTAGTACTCTGAGTAGTTTTTGAGAGGAGTACTTTGTACTTTTACTTAAGTACTTTTTTGACACCAGTACATTTACTTGTAATTGAGTATTATTTCAGCAATGTAACAGTACTTGTACTTAAGTACAAATTTTTTTAGTACTCTTTCCACCACTGTTTAAAAGTAATGAAGTAGATTATTTTGCTTAATTTGTACTTTAAGTACAAGTAAAAGTACAGCTTTAAAAATATACTCAAAAAAGTACAAGTACCTGAAAAAAACTACTTAATTACAGTAACGTGAGTAGTTGTAATTCGTTACCTCCACGACTGAGGAGGACTTAGGGGGAGGACAAAGGAATGGATATGGGATGGTAACAGGGAATGGCAAAGGGCTGACAGGAAGGCAGGCAGACAATACTGGAGGAGGTTCAGGCAGAGGACAGACACCCAGGAGGAGGCCGACAAACAGAGTCTGATGAGAGACGACGGAGGGAGGAGCCATGGCATAGACAGGATGGACTTAGGAAAAAGGTGGAGCCAGGCGGAGCTGGTGGATTAACCGAGCACAGTGGAGATGAAGGAGCTAGGAGCCATGGTGGAGCCCCTGGGTTGACGGGCCGAGGCAGAGTCCGGGACTCAGAGGCAGGAGGTGGAGACAAGGGATCCTCCATGCGGATGGAGACTGGCAGACCCGCAGCGATCCCACCACACAGGCGGTGGGCTGTGGGTGAGCAGAGGGGCTGCCAGGAGACAGTGGTGATGAGGGTGAGGACTGCTGCAAAGGTGGTGGGAGAGGCAGGCTGGGCGGGAGTTCAGGATAATTTGGGGGCTTAGGAACGGTGTGTGCTGCCCATACACACTACAAGGCCACTGGGAGTGCCAGTGACAAGGGAATGACCTCCTAGGTTGTTATCACACAGTCTGGTAGTTCAGGGCAAATAGACAGTTTAGGGCAGGCAGATGATTCTGGGCAGGCAGATAGTTCAAACACGACCTCCGTAGTCGTGACGGGACAGACAGAAGATGATGGTGGGAGAAGACAAGGCATGTCCGCATATAAATCCAAGTTAGAGTCCACTGAGCTCAGCTCACCCTCAGCCATGGTGCAGTGGGTGGAGCTTCCATCCACACTCTTGCTATCCATGGCCATCTCCCTCATGGCGAGCACTGTTGTCGGCACACACACCTGATCAGACATTCCAAGACGCTCGGGCTAAGTGACGATCTCCAGCTCTGTCACTCTCCTCGGCAATGACTCATTGATCATGGTGGGCATGGGCTCCGGCTTTGGCTCCGTGCAGTGGGATGATGGTGGGCTGGGCTATGGGTCTGGAGTGAGGCTGGTGTCATCGTCCGCGATGTGAGCAGTGATTTGCAGGACACCAGCACCCACTCAATGAAGACGGCGAGGCTCTTTTGAGGACCCTCCCTGGACAACTGCGCTCATGTGGTGGTGTTAAGTCCAGCATAATAGAAAGAGCAGAATCAGTTGTTCAGGTAGTGTGTGTAGCTGGCGAGGAACACAAAGTCTCCTGTATGGTCCTCGAGTGAGCAGCAGGGTCATCCATAAAAAAAAAAAAAAGAAGAAAAAGAAAAGAAAACCAAACCAACCCAGAGGGGAAGACGGCGCTTACTTTTTGTCAGTCTGGTATTCTGTCACGTATAACATGGTCTACAAACACGCACGACGAAGAAGATATAGTTCGATAATAATTTCTCACAGAGGGTAATACAAGGCAGGCAGGCAGGAGACACATGTAGCACATCAACGACAGCAACAATACCAGACGAGGGAAAACAGGACAGACTAAACTATAAATACCAACCCAATCTCATGAAAGTGCATATTGATAGGAAAAAAATGGACTTTGGCGTGTATATGCTATGCGATGGGTAGGATTAGGGTTGTGGGGTAGATACGTATCATATGTATACGAAAACTGCATATCATATGCAGGCCAACAAATGTCAAATCATATGCACGCCAAAGTCCATTTTTGCGTATCAATACCACAAGTTTTCATTTTTATTTTGCTTTCTATTTATATGCATTTTCATGAGACTGGGCTCTAAATATTGAAGCAAATGAAGATAATTTATGACACACACCTGAACTAAATGACACAACCAAACATGAGGGACAACTAGGTCACACAGAGCACATGGGGAATGAAAACACAACAAAATCTCCATGGGTGTGACAGTCCTTTTTAATTATTGACACTATTTTCCTATTTAATACCGCAAAGCTGCTTTGACACAGTCTGTATTGTTAAAAGCACTATATAAATAAAGATGACTTGACTTCACTTGACTACAATAAAACCATGGTTAAGTTTCGTAAGGGTGAAGAAACATCAGTAACCGGAGATGTTTCCCACTCGTAATTACAACTTGATTAAATATGACTTGAAAGCACTAATTATTACTGTCAAAGAGTATGTATAATTTTATAAGTAATAGCCTAATCATTATTTTTTTCCAAGTCCATATATTCCCATGTCCGACAGTCTTCCTATTGGCATATTAAAGCATGTCACAGATTCTTTCAAGTGAAACGGTAAGTAATTGGATGAATAATATTATAATATTAATTTTACATGTAATGTTTATAAATGGCAGGTCAACAGTTTTAGCTATTGCTGTCCTTGTCATAAAAAAGCATGATAATTTACAATCAGTGGTGCAACACATTTTTGCTGTCACCATTCATAAAGTCAAAACAGATTTTCATCTTGTATTACAGACCATTTATTTTCAGCTTTGCAAACAGCCTAGTTAAACGTGGACAACACCTATCCTTAACTTATCCTGGGCTAAGATAGAATGAAGATAGGCCAAATATACACATTTGTCAAGATATATGGCTGAAATGTCTTCAAAACGTTTATTTTAATGCCTCATGGGAAATTCTATTAATTCTATAAATAAATGTAGTTTTCTATTTTGTTTAATTATAATTTTTTTAACAAATAATTTTCTGTATTTTTCAAACATGTATTTGTATTTCTTTGTTTAAATTTCTAAATTAAAATTCCAATAATGGCATAGCCTACTCATTAAAATTGTTGATGATTATATTTTTGACTGCTTGTCATTGTTAAATCCAGAAAGTATTTATTTATTTGTTTAGCTTTTCAAGGTCCCATAAGTCTGTTCCAACATGTTCAGATCTTCCAAATGAAGTTTCATGAGCCTGTTTATGCTATTATACAAGGGTACGTCTTGGGTTAGTGTTCGTCTTACTCTTTTCTATGAGTGGCTATTGGTCTACTGCACTGCAACATATTGCGTTATTGTAGGTCCTCATATCAAAGTTTCATGAGAATGCAGTGCATGTGACTCACCAGTCCATAGTTGACTATCACGCCAGCTTCAATGGCCCGTTATCAGAGAAGTTGCTGGAAACCGCCGTGGATTCAAACTTTTTACTTAATACTCTTATTATATTTTCCAGCTGTATAAATTCCGATTGACAGGGCACGTACGCAGTGCTTGCTGCTCCCCTACTCACTCAGCACGGGTTATCTGTTAAAGTTCCCTTTGCTTGAGAATGTATGGCAAGCCGTTTTAGCATTTAATATACCTGGCTCTACTAGTCGTAATGTAAAAAAAAACCAAATGACAGATATCTATTCTGCAATTTTGACCTGTCATGATAAGCACTGAATCAACAGTTGTATCCATAAGAGTCATAATTATAAATTGAATACTCAGAATGATAATAAATATATATCTGCAGTAAAGGTTGACATTTTTTTCGGGAATACCGAAGGTCAGGGATTGGAAACAAAATCACTTTAAATCATGTGATTGGGATGGGACAGGAAAACATGTCAGTGGGAGTGGGCGGGAATGGGAATCGTAATAACACTATGATACCTAAATTTATACACAAATATACCTTTTATATAAATAAACTATAGATTGTATATTTTAATTTTGAACTCAATTCTAGTTACCCTGTCTCTTTATGCTCTCTTCCTGTTTGCTTTGGTGTGGCTGGTTAAGTGAATGATGTTGTGACGAGTGGGGCGGGGCCGAGAGCAGTGGGAACAGAGTGAGGCCTGTGGAGTAATTGAAGGTGAGCAACACCTGCACCACTCACCGGTCTCGAGTCCCACGGAGGAGCTCCGGAAGGATAAAGGGAGGAGCGACGACAGTGAAGCATGAGAGAGGACCAGGCCTGGAATTTATTTTGTGTTTAGAATCTGAAAAGACTCTATGTTTATTTGTGTGCACTCATAATAACAACGAAACGTTGCGTTTCTGTAAAATAATTTAACCCTCTGGGGTCGACAAACGTGGATATGCGTTTTGTGGCATCTTCTCCTGACAACACAGAAAATAACTTAAATTACACTTTATGTTTTGATCGTACAGAGCAATACATCAATCGAATCTGTAAAGGGTCTACTTTTATTTGTATACACACATAATAACAACAAAACTTTGTGCATTTATAGAATAAAGAAAACAAACGGTGCGCTGTCTGCCGCATTGATCTGCGGTGATCTTCATTTAGAAACCCGTCATTAAAATGAACTGTAACGTCAGCAAATACACAACACAGAGACATGAGAAATATATCTATAGAAAGCTTGATATGTCTGCTTTTAAACTAAGCAAGTCTTATCCAAAAAAAATATTCTGTGATAAAGTAATCCATATGAAACCAACGTTGTCCAGTCTTTCACCTTTTACCTTTGGATTACTGATGCTGTAGCTTGATCCAGCAGAGATCATAAACAGGAGTAAGTATTTTTTTTTATTAACCTACCTGTATTCGTTTTCACATAACTTGTACACGTTAGTTAGAATTTTTTCCAAACTATAGTTCCTGACTAAATGTATAATAAAGTGAAACATTATAAAGTTTCATTCACAGCATCTAAATGTCTAACAATGCCAGAATTTTTTAATGTTCTATAACATAAACCGCAATACGATATAAAAAAAATAGTTATAATGGTACTAGCCTTATGTCAGTAAGAATGATTAGACAAGACTTTACTGTGATAGGCTATTCTCTGTTCACGAATATAGCCATATATGTTTATAACTATATATATTGTATAGGCCCACGTACAAAGCATGCTTGTGTTTATGAATGGAACTAAGCATCTGTTCATAAATATCTGCTCTGGTGTAAATATTTTGAATATATTTAGCACACAAGTGATGATAAATACAATAACAATGTTACAAACGATGCTGTTCTTTTAATTCATCAAAAAAAAAAAAAACCCTGAAAAAATAAATCTTCTCATCTCTTTTCAACATTAATAATAATAATAATAATAATAATAATAATAATAATAATAATAATAATAATAAATGTTTTTTTTTTTTTTTTGAGTAGCAAATCAGAACATTAGAATGATTTTTGAAGGATTGTGTGACTGGAGTAATGATGCTAAAAAATTCAGCTTTGAAAGTCAGCTTTAATTGTTCCTAATAAACTGTGTAACTGCACTCGCAAGTGAACTCTCAAAAAGTCACAAAAAGTTATTTTGTGGGATAATTAAATATATTCTAAATAAACTACAAACCTAAAAATATATAATTTTTTTTTTTCCTCACATTCTTTATTGTTACTCTTCCCTCTTGGTCACACACCTGGCTGAAAGGCTCATTATGCAGCTCATTATGTGGACCTTTGTCCTCTCAGGTGTGAATAACACCAAAATTCATGATCAATCACGCCTACTCGCATATACCCTTTCGAAACAAAAAGTGTCTTCGAAAAATTTAAACCAATCTATTCTTTTTTGTGAGCAAACAAGATGATTTTCACGTCATTTTGAAGCAAAAATTCTAGGCTACAAGGTCCATGTTTGACAGTCTTGTGTACAAATGTTCTGTATGTGTTTTATGACCTTATTTCAGTGACTTCAAAATTGTAGTTTTTCACTAACCACACATAAACGTTGTTTTCTCAAGCCATGTATATGTTGATAAGCAACTGAATTTTTTTTTTAGGTTTGAAAATCCACTCCTGTGTCACCCTCTAATCTGCAGTTATAATTAGACAACTAAGAAATCTGTGAAGTTTTGACTAGTATAAAGATATCTGTAATGACATCATAAATGTCTTAAATTGATGTGTCACACATAGGCAAAGCCCAGCAAACACAGAAGTTCTTTTTATTTGTTTTTATCTATTTATTTATTTTTGTATTTTTTGAAAAATAATCTTCCCTAATGGTTATTTTTAGGTTTGTGGTAGAAATTCCCCTACGCACCTGACTTAAGTTGAGTTGTGTCTCCCGACACAAAATTATACTCAGGCAGGCGCTGATTAACACACAGGCTTGCCTAGGCTGCAGCCTAGGGGCATGTGTGCAGGGGCCTCAGATTGCCCTGACAATTTTTTTTTAATTATTAT
Source organism: Cyprinus carpio (assembly GCF_018340385.1). Classification (NCBI taxonomy): domain Eukaryota; kingdom Metazoa; phylum Chordata; class Actinopteri; order Cypriniformes; family Cyprinidae; genus Cyprinus; species Cyprinus carpio. Next base: position 135,177 of record NC_056615.1, read on the forward strand.
TATTTTACATTTTCTTCAGCACGAACAAAAAGACCCTCATTGGCCCATAAGAAACATCAAAGGAGGATTTGTTGCAGAGTGCCTGACAAAATTAATGTCTTGTATTGTAGACTGCACACTCAGCACCGCTGAGAGTTCGCACAATTGCTTAATTCGAAACCAAAGTAAAACGCGCATTCAAAAGCGATTTTACTACCCCACGTTTTGAGAGCGACTATCTGATGCGCGCAAATTATGCTACATAACATCTAGGCTGTTATTTGTATGTAGGCTATAATAGGTTGTGTAGTTGTCTATAGCTCTGCATCATGCTTTAAAAAGAAATTGGTCTCTATTTCCACTTTGACTATAAAGAGAGCACTAATTGTTCACACTTAATATGATTTAGAAAGAACTGTTGTTTATTTTTGTTATTTATACTGTTTTTATTTCTATGTTCAATTTGTGAAAATGAGTTCAGTTAGGAGGTCAAACGTTCTAGAAGCTCATAATTCATGTACTATTCTAAGGTCTGAAGAGACCTTAAAAAAAAAAAAAAAAAAAAAACAATTTTAGAGTTGTCTAATAGAGAGGGTGAAAGAAGAACATCCAAACCCTGCCCCCCTGATTTTCTTCAAGATTTTTTATGGATTCATATAATGGTGTTTTTTCGTAAAGTAAAGGCAGTGGCAAAATTAACATTAAAATACTTAGATTTTTTTTTTCTTGCAAATGCAAATTGTATCAAAATTTGTGTTTTTGGAGTGTGTGTGTGGTTTAATTTGTAGAACAAAACATCAAAGTAGTGTGATGTTAATTTTGCCACTGTCTTTACTTTATGAAAACACACCATTATATAAATCCATAAAAAAATCTTGAAGGAAGCAGGGGCAGCGTTTGGATGTTCTTCCTTCACCCTCTCTATTAGACAACTCTAAACTCTAAACAGGTCTCCTTTTTCTTCAGTTGAAACCTCAGTTCCACCAACTTGGAATTGATGGCCTGTCCCAGGTGTCCAGCAGTTGCCTTTTCATGGCGTTTCATGACATCATCTGCAAAACAAAACAAGAAAGAAGATAAAAAGCATTTGGATTAGTCAGTTGTTACTTGACATGATTCTGGTCAAGTGTTTTTACCCTTAACCTTTAAGGTCACTGCACACTATAGTCAGATATTTTCACACGTTAAAAAATAAATACGACCTCACGTTGTGTCAGTCACGTTTACACAATGCCTCCGAAATTTGTGTCTGTCATAAAAAAATATTGGATCTTAACCACTGAAAGAAGACTAGGACATAAGGCGCTGGAACTTTACCCAGGAACTAGGGACTTCGGGCTGGTACTCGGTGTGTTTCCACAGCAGAAAACCAGGAACTTAATAAAGTTCCGGGTAGAAAAATGCCCCTCAGGAAGTCCCTGCTCACAAGGTAGTACTTTTTCAAAGGTCCGGAACTTTCAGGGGCGGGACTTGAGCACTAAACATGCTGATTGGTTGAGTTCACGCAGCATTGTGATTTCAACCACCATTTATTCGGATAATTTTCAAAATATTGCTGTTATTGTATCATGAAATGTAGTTTTAAAAGTATTTCAGGCGAGAATGTAGTTGCTTGTAGCAAGGTAAGCAGGAGAAGGGGAGGGGTGATTGGGGAGCCACTACCAATCCCATTGCAGATTGCTGATAGGGTGGCCAAATTTAAAGGACAGGCAATGTGGAAATCAGCTGGGGTCCTTGTAGCAGCCAGTTAGCCGTTTGGCTAGTACCCGTGTGGGGCTGGGTGTCCTGTGGTGTAGCTCGTGTTTTTGTGGTGTACTACTACAAGGGATGTTTTATTGTGCTGATGCAGTCACCAGCACCAGTATAGATTTAATTGTTTTTTAATTGAGGGTATTTGGAATCCATTAGTGCATCATGGGGGTATAAGTTTTGTATGATGGTAATATGGTTATTGTATTACATTTTAGAACCGGTTTTGGCCGGATGGAATAAATTCAGGACCATCATGTATTTGTTTGGCTGTGCACCTTAAAGGTATGGTTGAGTAATTTTGCGTTTTTATTGTTTTTTTCTGTATTGGATTGGACTGACACTCATGAAAAATATTCTATTTTTGTATAGGGTGTTGGATGTTGATTGCTAGTCGCTGTTCTCGTATATTATTTTTTTTATGTTTGTTTGTTTGTTTGGTTTTATGTGATAGCTGTGAAAGTAAGTGATGCTCCCTGAAAAAACTTTATTGTTGTAATTAATTTCCTAGCCAGCTTTAGGTGTGGTTGTTTGTTTATGGTCTTTGTTTGATGTATTGGTGGCTGGCTAGTGGAATTGTTGATGTATTTTTTTGTCTTTTTTTTTCCTTTATGTATTTAATTTAAGCTGGTCTTTACCCTGGATCAAGCCCCAGCAGGGGGTATTTTCCCATCGTGATCGGTGGAGAACTAGGAGTACAATGTAACAGAGCCCTATAGGTCTTGTGGGTTTGGATTTGGTGTTTACTAATTGTGAACGTTTTTGTATCACATACTCCAGTTTGTAGTGAAGGGCATATGGGGGTTTGCTGTGGTTTTCCTAGAAATGCAGTGACATGTCTCCTGTATAGGTAGCTCAGGTTTCTTTGTATTGCTAGTTGGTCAATTTAAGGAAAACGTTCCCCCTGTTAGCTGACCTTGAGGTTCATGTCCTGAATATTTTTTATGGTATTGTTTAATAAAGAATTAGTTTTTTTCTATGACTTATTGTCTTTGATAGATCTCTTTTTTTTTTCTGTTTTATTTGGCCCTTGTGGGTGTTACAGTTGCTGAAAACTCAAATCTGTGGTTTATTTATAAAGACAGCGCCTATTTAAAAATCTGTTTCGCCGATTTCGGAGACGGTCAGCTCCACGTGATCAGCAGAAGCTCAGAGCTTATGTATCCGCCTAGAGCAGTCTCAACTTGGCTAGTCCTTCTGATATGTGCCGCTGTCTCTGATGTCCTTTCTGTCTCTTTAGTAGGTTAAACTTAAAATATAATCAGTTTTGTGCAAATCTAACAGGTAATCTTTGGGTCTTACTATTCAATTGTGCGACTGACCTGCCTGTGACAGTTGACAGTCACAACGCACGATGCTGACGGTTATCTTTGTTATTGGTGCGCACCAGAAAACACGTCACCAGCAGCATCAATACGTACACAGTCACCCGCAGTCCGCGTTCACAACAGACCCGGAACAGAAGACAATCCTGAATAAAGTCATTTTTGTTATTTTTGGACCAAAATGTATTTTCGATGCTTCAACAAATTCCCCTAACGGCACCTCTGAGTCACATGGACTACTTTGATTAAATTCGTTACCACCATTCACGACGACAACAGTACTGCACAACAATATATAAAAATAATAACAATCCCAACCCCTCAATAAAATCCGTTCCATGATGCTTAGCGGTAAATCCCCATCACCTGCTTTCAAATGGAGCTGCAGTTAATGACACAGGAGCCGTAGTTCCTGAGACAGCTAACGCTATATCGAGTTCATTATTGAAGATGAATCGCCTTTGATTAATGACCTCGATATAGCGTAGCTTGTCAGTGAACTACGGCTCTGTGTATTAACTGCAGCGGTCCATTTGAAAGCAGAGGCTGATGGGATTTACCGCTAATCATGGAACCGACTCCTTACTGACAGATGCGCAATATCATACCGATCCATATATACACCAGCACCATACAAAAATATACAACGTACATACATAAAGCTCTTGGACTAAATCTAAAATATCTTAAACTGTGTTCCGAAGGAACTGTTGTTCAGGAAGCGAACGGAGGTCTTACGGGTGTTTGGAACGACATGAGGGTGGATCATTAATGAATGAATTTTCATTTTTATTTTTATTAACCCGTTTAGAAATGAAATAAATAAAAAGGAAATTGATATAATATTTTGTTTCCGTGTATGTAGGGCTGTATATTATACATCATTTCCCTGAACGAAGGTACATTTCTGCCCCCCGGCTATTATTATGTTTAAATGTGAAAACGAAAGGAGGCGAGTGGTATTTGACTATCATAGCCTCTTTCGTCTTATTGAAATGAGGAAGGAAATTGCGAGTAGCCAAGGCTTGAGCTTACTGGATGTTAAGTACGCTGTTTGTTTGCAGAATTACCAGACTTGCGTCGTTTTCGTCCACGGGAGATCACACTCTCGAGTAGTAGAACTCGAAGAGTCCGAATCTACCCGAGGATGCAAGTCCAAAATTTGCATACTCCTGTATTGAAGAAACACGCGCCAGGTCTTACGTTCACCAGACTATTTGCCTAATCTTGCACGGTACTTTAGGACACCGCGGTGGAAAATGCTGAACAGCAACAGGTCTGTGGGGGGGAAAATAGTTCCTGGGGAAACAAAGTTCTGGTACAATTGTTCCGGTAATTCCGGGTGGAAACCGGCATAGATATACTTTATGGAATATACAGCAATGTTGGGGGAAATTAGTATTCACCGACTGTGCCCTTCTGAATAGATGGTATTATAGCAAACCATTTATGAAATCTCACACCTAACTACAGCATTAGGTCATTTCACAACTGACTGCCACCAATTTTGTGTTTGTTGGTCAGCGGGTTCTACAGACATGAACCAGTTAAATTAAAGACTTTTTAATAACCTTTTTAATAGCACCTTATTAAATTTAAGACCTAACCTTTAATGTAACTTTACACATTTTTATTACATTCAATGTATATTTAATTGTTTTAAATTAAAAGAAAACAAAATATCACTTGCTGTAATGAGATTAGATTACTACAATACACAGTGAACTTTTAATGTCAGCAGGACAATATTCCATACAAATATACCCATGCAACATAACTGCATTACTTGAGATTTTGGTGGAGTAACCAATTTATTCTGAGCAATATTTTCATCAGTGTTCTGTTCTATCAGCTTTGTACATTGCTTAAATCTGCATAGGTTTTATTTACCTGTTACAAAGGCCTAGTGTTAACCTTTTTAGATGTATGCATGCATCTTTCATGTCAAATTATTACAATTTAGTCCAATATAAACTTCAATGTACACTATAGCGGCTGTTTACATGTTAGATTAGATTATGTTTACACGCAAATATTAAGTAATTACAACTGCAATAAATAAGGTGAGTTAGATATTAATGCATACTTTCCATTTATGAAAATCCTCAACTAAGACATGTTGAGGTGGAAAAATGCTAGTAAGCGGTGGTAGTCACTTAATGAGTGAGTCACTGAATCATTCATTCACAACTGATTGAGTATGCTATATGCTGGTATCTTAAGGACTTTTAGTGGACAGCTTGAAACTCTACAGTTTTTTTGATATTCTTCATATTCTGTGTGGTTATCAAATAGAAATTAATCTTTTCTAATAAGTTTTAATTGATTTTTTTGACCATGTTATGCGGCATTTTAAACTCTTTATAAAGCCATTTTTTCCATAACTGGTTTGGCATTATCTTTTGAGTCAAATATCTTACATTTAAATCAGTGAATTAGAATAATAAGACATTTGGGCTGTTATTCTAGCCAATGAAAATCCCAGTATCACAACAAAATTCCTCTTTAAAATTCCAGACATAAAGCTGCACCTGAAGTGGCATTTAACGTATTTACATACTGTTTACTGCTCACAACGCTGTATGCATTTAACCTGCAGTTACAAATGCATAAATACATGTGATATATTAAACATAACAACGTTGAATACTGATATTTGAAGTATATAATAAAAAAAGTCAAAGATACTTTCCATGTGAAATCTTGAAAAAACCGATGGCAGGTGGCAGAAGTCACTGTTAATAAGTGAGTCATTGCGATTGAACGAAATCATTTAAAAACGGTGGATTCATTCAGGAACAAAATGGCACCTGTAATGTTTCCTCAAAGACGCAAAACAGCGCTGTGGATTTGTTTGGAATTATTTTTGTGGCGAAATAGAGCATCAAATGGCATATGGTGTCCTAAAACGTAAGTCTCTTAATAAAACTGTCTAGTTTATTGAAATTGTTGTAAAAAAAAAAAAACATCAATAGTACATTTGTAACTGTATTGGTAATCATTCGTGAAAGAGTGCAGTGTAAATGCGCAAGAGCACTGACTTTAACGGAATATTGAGCCTAATAGCTCACTTGTCCTGGTAGTTTTAACTATATCCTGTTATGATAAACTAAACAATTTTAATTTTTTACCCTCTATGTTCTTCTGAGTTCAGTGGTACCGTCATGCGCATTTGTTTCTGAGTCTCTCACGGGAGGAGACAACCGACAAAACAGAGTGATCCTCAGCGCGAAACTTGTATTCTGCTAAAATACTGCAATTCTCTGATGACGAAACGTAGTAATTTTTACCGCGGGGAAGAAAAAATGTTCGGTCTGTCAAATGATTGTAAACCGTCATTAGGTCCATCAGACTAAATATATAAGCGGTAATGTGACCAAAAATATTTAAGACCCATCGAATACGAATTTAAGACTTTTTAAGGACCCGCGGACACCCTGGTCAGTGCGTTCACCCTGTTGGAGTATGGCAAGTGTGAAAAGTTCATTTGCAAAAACTGATAAATGCAATTTTTTTTTTAAAAAAATGTGCATTATTCTCCACGTATAGCGCGATCTGAACCCTAAATATGTTTGGTCAAAAAATCCGGTATTGTCCACTTTCAAGGCATAATATAATTCAAATATTAACAATGGTTGTTATAAATGTAATGTGAAGCTTTTACATTCACAATGCTCATTTTGATCTTGGTGGTGAAGTGTGCAGAAAATTCTGCTGGACTGAAATTTAGTCTTTGGTGAACAGTTTTCAAGAGTGCAAATAAGATTTTAAGTTTAAAGCACCTTTCAGGCTTGTGTGAAGTTTCCACAAGCAACAAAGTCTACTTGAACAAACACTTTACTACATTTAAAGTTTAGAAAATCGTACTTATAATTCCCACCTGCACCATCGATCTGGCATGGCAGATGACCATTACAGACTGTTTCACTTTGAAGTGAGGCACAGTCACAGTACTTTCGGTTCTGTCTTACCAGTATTAATTTTCATTTCAAAGCACTTTTTTATTATCATCTGTGTCTCATTTTGAATTATGTTGTACCTCTCTGGTTGTAGTGTCCTCAGTGCAGTGTTAAACAGGATGGCCTTGTATCAAATACAGGACTCAAAAAATATTTGATATTTATTTGACATATTTTTAATATCTGATAAACTTCTGAATGTTTGAGGTTTTTCTTACTAGTAGATGGTTCATAGTGCCTGGAGAAGTTCTTCAACAAGAGGTCCACTCCAACTCTGCTGCACGGTCATCAGCATGAGAGAATATAGGATAGGAAAATAAGCAATGTGTCACAGAGCCAACAATACGTGAAAGTATACAATGTCAGATTTATTAGAAATTAACTACAGCAGAGGTGAAATGCAGAAAAGAGAAAGAATAATGTACAGAACATACAAAAAAATCTTAAGAAAAGAGAATTTACGTTTTTAGGTTTTAAAGATGCATGATGATATAGATAAAATAGATATAAATATATATATATATATATATATATATATATAAATATATTCAAAATATATATATATATATATATATATATGTATATATATATATATATATATATAAAAATAAACAGGTATATATCGTTTAGATTTGTAATGTTTTTTTAATGGAGTCTCTTATGCTCATCAAAGGCTGTATTTAGCTGATCAAAATACAGAAAAATAATAGTAATATTGTGGAAATATTAATATTGCAATTTCTAATATTAGTTTCACTTCTTATTATACTTTTTAAAATATCATTTTTATTAATTTTACTTCTGTGGCCGCAGCATACTGTATTTTGAGCATCATTACTCAGAGCATCTTTCTATTATGCTGAGTTATTATCAGTATTGATAATATTATCAACGCTGTTGTGCTGTATATTTTTTTTGGAACCATAATGTTCCATAAATAAAAAAGTTAAAAACAATAGAATTTATTCAAAAATAGAAATTTTGACAATAATCTCATAGCATCACTCCTTTTTATCCATTTAACACCTTAATCCTTGCTGAATAAAATTATTCTCTAGAAAGTTTCTTTAAAAAAAAAAAAATGTACTGACCAAACATATTAGTGTATATTTTAACACACTGCACACACACACACAAAAATATATTTTGAATAAATACTGTTATTTATACTTTTTATTTCATCAAAAAGAATCATAGAGAAATAATATCTGGGTATCCCAAAAAATATTAAACCTTTCTTTGTTTCCAACACTGATAATAAATCAGCATAATTTATTGATTTTCTGAAGGAATCATAATGATGCTTTGAAAATTTAGCATCGCTTTACAGGAATAAAATTATATTTTAAAGTATATTAAAATATAAAAACTGTTATATTAAGGGAGTACATTGATGAGCTATTTCACAAAATTACAGTTTTTTCTTTATCAAATTTTTAATTATCTGTTACACATCTTACTTTTTATTATCTGTGTGTGTTGTTGTTGTCTCTGTGTTCTGGAAGCTTGTGACGCCTAAAACAGATTCCTTCTGTGCAAACAACACACTTGGCAATGAAGGCCTGTTGTTCTGCGAGGAATTTCTACTGGCGTATGACCAGCTGGCGCTTTTTAACGCCTCGTGATGACTAAAACAAAGGGCGCCAATGTGAGATGTGCACACTGACACGAAAACGCCATGCCAGTAGTGCGCTGCCATTTTTTAAGCATACTCGAGTTCGCGTTGCGGTTTGGCACGGCGTCAAAAACTATCACGACGCAATGAGATGGCAGCTTTTGCCGCGTGTCTGGAGCTTCTGAAGTTACAGTAAAACACACAGCAGGAAGCTCAGAAAAACACAAAAACTGTCTTTGCTGACCGCATGCAGTATCAACGCTAAGAAGATATCGCTAGTAAGCGTCCTGCGGGGAAGAAATAAAAGAATGAAAGAAAGATGCAAGGCAAGATGAAATGTAAAGTTGCTGGTCTCAAGTTGGTGTCGGAAACACAAAGAACGCTATATATGACAAGCAGCGACAGCGGTCTGAAAAATCTTGATAAAAGAGGAACTGAAAATGACTCTAGTATTTTCTGTTTGCGATTAAGCGTAATCTAATGTCAGGGAATGAATTTGCATGTTCACTCGGCTCACCGATCAGCTAAAATGGCTTGAGTGTGAACACAAGCGGCGTATGAAAACAGCTGGCATGAATAGCGCGCCAATACTGATATTCCACGGCCCCGTGTAATGGCCCTTTAGAAGCTCTTTTCTGGCTCGATTTTATGTGGTGTGTAATAAAAATATAAGGCAGGTGCAGGCCTACTACAAGTACAATAAATGGATAGTTATTTTTCCATTAAAAGATAATTATAGAATTAATGGACTTGCTTTGGGTGCTTGACACTTCATTGGTCGTTCTTGGTTGTTTAAGATTTCAAGGTTAAGAGGCATCAGCTTTCGTAAGTTATTTAAATATAGAATTGTTTCATCTAGAGTATTCTAAACCGCTTTATCACCTACATTAAAAAAGAAAAGGCTGACTTTCTACATATTGATTACGTCTCTCCCTCATAGGTAAATGCGCACGCTTTTCTTTGCATGGCTGGATGTTGGAATCACGTTGCTTTATCTCTCCCAAACTGATTAACGTTAGCTGAATTTCAAACCTTGGACGTTAAAAACTTACCGTTAATACGTAGACCTTCTGCCTGTGAAGCGGGGAGCCGAGCAAAACGACAGAGGATTCAGCGGTAGTCTCGTGCTTCCTCGAGCGGCTATTCACACCGTCAAACGTACTCGGTTAAAAAAAAAGAAAAAATAGAGATTCTCCGGCTTCAAGAGTTGCTGGTATTTAGTACGGGTCACCAGAGTCTAGGTCATCACGGCATATGCGCTTTAAATACGGGACAAACTTCGTAATACACAGCTACACGCTTTCATAATGCTTATTTGATGCCTTAAATACAGCAGGAGACGCATTCCATATTATACAGAAACGATTGGCAGCCCTGCACAGTGCATACTTTTAGGTTAAATTAATTAGCTTTTAATCCATCCATTTAATAAATTAGCCAACAAACCGTTTGCGATAAAGCTATAAAAAAAAACTCATCTATACAGAAATGCAGATTAAAATCCCAAGCTTTTCACTTGAGCTCAGATCAAAATCTGGCTTACCTCTCTTATAGTTAGCCTCTGTTGTCTCACAGTGCCAGATGCTAACTGGACTTCATTCCCCATGAACCATTTCTGTAAAGTGAAATATTCAAGGACTAAGCTTACCTGAAAGCAGTAAAGAAAACAACAGTGAGGAAACCGGAGAGATTTTCTACTTGGTCAGCTGAGTTGTCGCCCTGTTTCCATGGTAACTCCCTCCACAGTTTAAATGTATAGAATGTTCATGTACGCCCATCAAACTTATCATTACACACTGCGTTTACATAGTACATAAACTTATAAACTCTGTCCTGACACTTGATAAACATATTGTTTAAGTTGATAGTAGGCCTTCAATAGAATTAGGAATATAGGATCTATATAATAAAATATAATATAATATAATATAATAACATAAGCTTTAAAAAAATGGTAAGTAGCAGTGTAGAAACAAAATGCAATACTGCTGCACTGCAAAAACACATTGATTAAAAAGTTATTTGAGGCATGAATATAAATGTAACACACACGCATAACATATGTATTTTTACAAAAATATATTTTTCAAAATATATTTCAATATATTTAACAGTACTTCAAGACATATGTGAATGTATTACCTTTCCGTATGGGTAGCTCTGAGCGCGCACTGGAGAACCAGGCCTAAGACATTTCAGTTAAGAATTACAGCTACCCTGAGAGTTCCTTCACTGCCTCAGTCGGACGATGTCTCACTGCCTATATGAACACTATCACCTGGGATTAAGATCTTAGCGTACTTCAAGCTAACCTGCTATCACAGCAGTAACCAGAGAGACCTCCAGACAATGCCCTCGAATATGCCTTAATCATGGCCGGGAGGCCCTCAAACCAATCACATAGAATCCACCAGGAACAAAGGATACAACAATTTAAAGAAAAGGTATATAGCAAAAAGTTTTTATCATGTCACACGATACATAAGAATTTTCCTCCTGATATGATTGGTTCCTTCTCTTAGGTGAATAATCAAAGATGCTTTCTTCTTAGTTACCTGATTACCTAATTGAAGAGAAAACATGATATGTTAATTTTAGAATTGTTTTTGCTTTGGTTTGACCAAAAAAGAGAAGCTATGCCATACACCAGTGGTAAGAAATACATGTAATGGATATCCTACTTTTAAAGGCACAATATGTCATTTTTTTGCAGCTAGAGGGCATCGATTCCAAGAGCAAACAAAGAAGTTTGATGACGCCATGACTGGAGTGTGGAAATTATGGGGTTATGTCGCTGTAACGACGTAAAACTCCATAAATCACGGGAAGAAGGAGGCGGAAACAGGTAATCCCTGGACGGTACATTTTATCCTACCCGTCAGATTTTCCTACCAGGGTTAATAGCATCATGCGCACAGCAATAGCGCCGTCCTTTTCTCTACATGATAAAATAACTTTATATTTAATGTATTTGCATTACTGTAAGCAGTAGGTTTAGGGTTAAAGTAGGTATAGACTTTTATAAGAACACAATCAATACGTGAAAAAATTATTTATTGCTGGTTTCCTAACAAATGTATCCCTTATTGCTTCAAACCGAATATGTACACATAATTACTGTATTTGCATTAATAGCAAAGGGTAAAGTTTAGGGTTATAGGTAATAATGTAGGTATGTTAATAAACCATAATTTTATCGGCAGTATTAAGCTGTCGAGATTGTACTGCCACCACTTGTTTTAATGGGAGGAGTGGAAAATCTGACAGCGATATGACAAATCGACAGAACACAGGCTGACACTCAAAACTAAAACATTAAATTAACTTATAGAACAGCGCGACAGCCCCTCACGGCCCACTGGTACATTGCAAAAACAAAACCAAACACAAAAATAAAATCCAGGCCTGGGGGCTGTTCCATAAACCAAGATTAGAGTATAAGCTTGTATTTATTTCAAGTTAGTCAGGCTTATTTTTGGTAGGTTCGGTTTCATAAATCAAACTTAAAAGGAGTTCAAACTCAGTTGCCCCGCACCTGATGCTGGCAAATTAACTCTGGTCCGCAGGTGCAGGCTAACTGTCAGGCTAGAAGTCACCGAGTTCCCAGCTTGAACGAGCATACCCATTTATATACTTTCACTTTATGCTAGTATTCGACATGTAATTTTTATTTTTACTTAACCACTATTAATAATTTTTTTTTTTTAAATAAATAAATAAAGGAAATGTACTTTACTAATAAATGTAAGAAAGTTATAAGGTATAAATACTTTACTAAGAAATATTTCAAAACATTGTTTAGTGAGTTTGGTTAATGAGTTTGGTAGTGAGTAATTAAAGATATATAAATAGGGAGCTGAGCTTCGTCTCAAACTTAACCATGGCGTGTCCTTTCATAGATGAGGTGGTGGATGAGGGAGAAGCTATAATAGTCTTCAGGAGGGCATTTCAAAGAGAGAGAGAACTTTTCAGAGACAAGTCCAGACCCCGGCTGGCTTTTAATGACAGCTACCTGTATGAGCGATATGGGTTTTCTCAAGACAGGGGATTCCCCTTTTGTAGATTACTAAACCCATCGTTGAAAATTAAAAACCCCAAACAGACCCTCACGGGCCCACAGACTTTTGTCCCTTGCACAAAATTTTTTTTGGGGCCAGGGGGAACATTTTTGTACCATTTGGGAGATCAGGAATTTTCAGAAAAGCACCCCATTTTCCCGCCTGTAAAAACCCGGGTGTCCCTTTTTTTAAAAAAGACTACTCAATGTTTTCATCCCCTTCCCCCAAAAAACAAAGCTATTTGAAACCATTAAACTCCTTTTTAAATGGAATAGTTTTTAAAATTTCAAAAAAACTATAAAACAGGGGAAATATTTCTTGACTGTTGATTTTTTACATGGGACATATTTAAAACAAACAAAAAATTTTTCCCTGGGTTTTCCCCCAAAGGGTTAGGTCCTTGGACTGCCCCCTTGGGGCGTTTAATGCCTCTGGCCCCACTTTAAAGGGGATTTTTAAAAAAATAGGAAATCAGTGCCCCGCATCAATGGGGTCTGCCCCCACTGGAGATATTAAAGGGCCCATGCCCCTAGCACTAAAGTGTTCTGTATAAGCTGGGCCCCAGTTTTTTATTTCATTGCAATTAAAAGGGAGTGACCTACAGGTTTAATTTATTTTAGTTTGGGGGATCAGATTGCATCACAAATGTAAAGCCAAATGGCCAGGCTCTGTGCATGCCCCAGAATTTTTAAAGACCCCTCATCTCTCAAACCAGCAACAACCCAAGGGGGATCTAGTAATCACTTAATTAAAAAAATTTCTAAAAAAAAAAAAAAAAAAAAAAAAAAAAACCATTATTGTTTGTATAATTCATTCTGAAAAAGGGGGAAACTTCCCCGGGTTTTTGCGGGGAGAAAAGGTTATGCCACCACCGCACCTCTTGAGAGTCCCTATCAGGAGCCCCAGACAGGCACCTTTTCACACTACAACATTGCCCATGCACACAGAGGGAGTGGCATAGAGATGGCATTTGGGCTGATATTAAAGTCAAGGGTTCTCAGTGCCTGAAGAGAGCACCTCAGAGTGACTCGCCCTAGGGAATTGTGACATAGGTAGTTTGCTTGTCTAGTGCTCCATAACATTGCATTGTCGTAGAGAGAGAGGAGAGAGAGGCAACCACGGATGTTGAAGAGGAAGATGGGGCAAATGAAGCAGTATGGAAGAAAACGTAAACAGGCTGACTTCAACGAGGACACATAGGACAAATAAGTATTGCTTTAATATGGTCTAAACCATGTGTAAGCCTGTAAACGTTTTCCACTGGCCCTCAACTTTCTCCGTAGTTGAACCAAACACACAGAAGTCAAAGTATTTAAGGTGATTGTGTCTATGCAGAGTGAATCTGCCCTCGTTAGGGGTGCAAAACACAAATAAATGTTGGGGAAAGTGATCAAAAAGGTAATTTTTTGTTCACCCTGTTCTAAATAATGAGTAGTTATACTGGCATTTTTCTGAGGCGGTTGATATTTCCAGCTCCAACTTCCTCATCTCTTCAGTTTTTTTATACTGAGTGTCCGATATCAATCGCTTCCATTCGTTTAAGGAGGTAGCGTTTATACACTCATTGTATGTTTTCTGGGATTCTGTTGCAACATAGATTTATAGTCTATGTCATGAATACTCCTTGTCACATTGTTGTATTTCTTAATACTCACTTTGTCAGCATGTGGTCCCATGACTGCGGGGGCTCTAGAAACAGTCAGCAGTCTGATAAACACATTATGATCATTTTAATCAACACAAGTACACTTTTAATATGCAATACAGTATCACATGGAAACCAGGTGACTACAGCAGGCCTCCTTGAAACATTACAGACAGTCTCCTCATCCTCATCAACTGATGGGCCTTCTCCCGTGGACCAACTGAATTTTAAACTCAATTAATCCATTAGCTTACATGACTGATTAAAAAGGTATCATATAAGCAGGCAAAATGATGTTCTGGGGGATCCATATAAGCATACAGAATCTTGATAGAAAAAAAAAATACTATATTTCTTTTACCCAAAATGCAACCATTAACAGTAGCACAAAGTACTCTACGTGACATTTATTGCTATGAGGTACGTAGGCTTTACTAATGCCTAAGGAAGGAGGAAATCAGTTAGTACGGAAGGGAATAATGCAATTTAAAACCACACTTTAGACTCAAGCACTTATTGATATGACCCCCCCCACCTACCCACCCCACCCCCCAACCCACGTTGATATAATTTAGATTATGGTACCACCCCTCATTCCCTCAAGGGGGACGGGGCCTCCCGTTATCATTTCCAAAGCCAGCTACTCTGCAGGAGTGAAGCTGGACTAGTGGTGAGCTCCTCCCCAGTGCCAGCAAACTCAGTCTTTTTGTGTTGCTGCAATTAAACAAATAAATAAAATAAAAATACAAATGAATCAGTTGTACACTCACAGCTTGCCATGGATTAAGATATATACATACCCTTAGATGTACTTACCATTCGGAACTATATTTTTATATTTTATTGTTCACCTGCTGCCAGGTTCTTTTTTCTTCACTTACGGTGCTGCTGCGTGAAAGCAATTAAACGTTACTGGTATTCACACACAAACTTTGCAATATATTGTGACACCCAGTCACTGTTGATAAAGTATTTGAAATAGCTTACCCGCTCCTTACGCATTGAGACGATCAGCAATTTCCTGACAAACCTTTCTCTTTGCTTTATTTAGTTGCCGCTCTATTTCCTTTTTTGGTGATGACATCTTTAAAATTTACAATGTTTCCATATAGCAAACGCTGTTCCGTTGCCGTGACATCGCTGCTCTATCTTTTCCTTTTGTTAGCCATGGTAGCCCACAGTAAAATCGATTTGACCCATGTTCGACTTTTCAGGACTTTTAAACAATGGCGTGCACGCGCAATTATCTAGACTATTTAAACCTGACTAAAATTAGTAAGATCACATGATCCTCAACTTACTGTGTATGGAACAATTGTAAGCGCGGATGTTTAGCTCGGCTCATTCAAGTCAGGTTTTGGACTTTAATCCCCGATTTTCTAAGCGGCTTTTTATGGAACACCCCCCTGGTCCTCTCTTCGTCCTTCCACTGTCGTCGCTCCTCTTTTATATCCTTCCGATCTCCTCCGTGGGGACTCGAGACCGTGTGAGTGGAGCAGGTGTCGCTCATTTCCCAATCACTCCACCGGCCTCGCTACATTCCCACGGCTCTCGGCCCCGCCCTAATCGTCACAGTCGTCTTCATCCCCACAGCCGATGCAATCCGACGGGACTCGGGCAGAAATCATGTTCATAGATGAGCTAATGATTTAATAATGTAGTAGAATGAAGCAGGGTGAAAGCCGTTGCAAGCTAAACGAGGCCACTTAATGACGCACGACATGTGGCTCGAAAGCAGCTGCTTCTGCCTCCTTCTGGTCGTGCGTATGAATCGTTTTTTTTTTATTATTATTATTATTTATTTATTAATATTTATTTTATTTTTTTATTGCAAATTAAAACAATACAATAGTTAAGTAACAGGGGGGCATACGGACAACATCACATGTAGATATTAGAGTTACAGAAAATCAAACATAATAAAAGAAGAAAAAAATCCCTTTTAAAGATATCATACAACAGATTCAAGATATTACATTTTTGAAGCCTTTGGAGGTCAAAAGTTTAGACACATTCTTAAAGTAGAGTAAAAAAAAAAAAGTCTTAAAGTAAAAAAAAAAAAAAAAGACATTAAATGAGATGAAAAACATTTAGGTTAGGTTTACAATGAATGGTTCTGTCTTTATGAAGGGGAAATGTTTTCCCCCCACCCAGAAGACAAAACAATAATACAAAGGGATGTTCAAGATTACTGTCTTTAGAATGAAAATCTGACAAAAATAAAAATAAAAAAAATATATAGATTCAGTAATTTTTATCTATCATTTTGTTACAGCAGAAAGAAATTAACATGGTATTAACATGAATTTAACATTCTGTCCAAAAAGACATAGAGAATGGGCAATGATAAAACAAATGTAGAATAGATTCTTAATCAGTATTACAAAATGAACACAATGAAGATATATTCTCTGAAAACTTGCTTAAGAATAATTACAAGGGTAGTATCTGTGAACAGTTTTGAAATAGAGTTCTTTTAATTTTACTTGGAATAAAAAAATCTGAGAGGAAAAGGTCCACAAATTTTTCAAATCAGAGTCCGGATAAACAGATCCTCCATTTAGAATGTGCTTTAGAGGGGCATCCTGGATTTGAAGAGAAAGAGCATTTCTAATAAAGATGTTATTGCATTTTTTTTTATATTATACATAAATTCCATTGAATGCAAGTGTAGGAAAATGGTTGCTACATAGCTATAACATAAATGTGCTTTAAACAAAGTTTTTAAACTGAAAGGGATACTTTTAATCACCGTATAAAAATCTCTTGGTGAGATTGTTGCACCTTTTAAAGACAAGAAATCAGAAAAATAAAAGAAGGTCCCCATGAGCAATGAATAAATCTGAAACAAAAACAATATTTTAATTCACCCATTCAATGAAAAAGAAAGTGATTTGTTACCAGACAATATATTTTCACTGTTCCAAATAATACACGTGTTTGGGGAGAAATTATGTTTAAAAGCAAAACTTCCCAGGATTCTAGGGCTTGTTTATGAAAATTTGAGAGTTTGATATGAACTTACTACACTTGTAAAGTTACAGGACAATAAAAATTTAAGGCCACCACAACATTTGAAGTTTAGGTTTGGGGATCCAAAACCACAGGTAACTCATTATAAGACAAACAATTCTTAATCCAGTAATTTTGAAAGTCTGGTTAATGGTTTTTAAAATCTAACGCGTTAAGACCACCCTCCTTATAATTTCTAATCATATATTTCCTTTGAACACATTCAGTCTTGTTTTTCCAATAAAGCAGAATAGCAGAGAGTTAATAGATTTGATGGTATTTTGAGCAACATAAAGGGAAAAAGCGGGATAAACCAGGCGTGATGTGCCCTCAGCCTTAGTCAACAGGACTCTCCCATAAATTTTCAAGTCTCCCTGTAGCCAGCAACATACATTTTTTTTTTTTTTATATTATCTAGCCTTGGCTGAAAATTGTGATGGAGACGTCTGAATGAGATCTGCAGATATCAACCCCTAGATATTTTACACGATGTTTAATACCGTCAACAGAATTTTTATTTGAATCATGTACATATAAAATTTCACTTTTGTTCGAATTTACTACTAATACTGAAGCTTTGGAAAAAAGATTAAGTTAATTTAAGGCAACAGAAACTTGTGAATCATTTTTAAGAAAAAGACAAGTATTGTCAGCTAACTGACTAATGATCAGTGTATTCCTTCCTATATTTATACCTTCAATATTGGAGTGCTTTATGTGCAAACGTAATAGGTCGGCTGCCAATAGAAAAAGAAAAGGACAGATGGGCCATCCCTGGCGAATACCTGGCCCACAGAGAATCGGGGAGAAGTGCCGGAAGCTAACACAGCTGTTAATACCATTACATGGAGTATGAATTGCATTAATAAAGGATCTGCCAAAACCAAACTTAGAAAAGGCTTCAAAAATAAATAAATGCTCAGCTGAATCGAAAACACTTTATAAAAGTCGATCTAATATATCTATAATTAATCTAATATTATTAGAAATATGTCTACCTTTAAGAAATCCAGATTGAGTGTCAGAAATTATGTTTGCTAAGCAAGGTTTGATCTTTTTTCAGCATATACAGAAGCCCAGTAATTTATAATCAAAGTTTAAAAGGGTGATCGGTCGCCAATTATACAAAAGACTGGAATCTTATTAGGCTTAGTTATAAGACAAATGAGACCTTTGTTTCATTGATTCCGCCAATTCACCATTGTTTAAACACTCAATAAGTTCTTTGTAAAGAAGGAACTTAATGGAGTCCCAAAAGACTTTAAAAATTCAAATGGTAAGCCATCTGGCCCTGGAGATTTATTGTTTTGCATTCTTTTTACTACATAAAAAAGATCCTCTATATTAAAGGGTTCCTCACAAAGTTCTCTATTCTGGTCATTAACAAAATTAAAAAAAAAATTAAGATCAAGCATTTAGATCAAAAGAAGAGGTGTATAGATTTTGATAAAAATTAAAAACATGAGATGGCAGAGGGGTCATTAGATAATGTATCATTAATATATAGAGAGGAGATCCTCTTTTTACTTCCATGTTTTTTCTCTAGGTTGAAAAAAGTAAGCAGAGGTTTTTTTTTTTCCTCCAAACTCAAGCCATTTTGCTCTCGATCTAATGAATGCGACCCTTGCTTTCTCTAAAAAATATATCATCCAGACTGCCTGTAAAGTATAAAGAGATTCTTTTGTCATCCTCTCCCGGGTTAGGATTCTACAAGATCTCAGTCATCTTTCTAATTAAATTTGTAATTTCCTTATTTTTAATAGACATTCAATTTTTTTCCAAATTTTATATTGAATTTTCTACTTTCATATTTAAATAGATCCCATTTAAAAGTTGCTGAGATATTAGCCCGAGACATCAGACTCTCCGCGATTTTCCTAAAGTCAGATAGTAAAAGAGAAACAATTTAACTTCCAGTAACCAGGGGTTACTTTCCTCCTCTGCTTAAATTTAGTATCAGAAAAATTTATATCAATTGCTGCATGATCTGTTAGAGGTAAGGGTGACATTTCCACTGATATTTAATATGAAATTAAAGAGTCTGATATTAGCCTCAGGTCTATACGATTATTATTATTATTATTATTTTATTTTTTTAAATCAAATTTAAACCAGGTGTACATGTGGCTATCGGTGAGTAAATATCTATGTGTGCATCAATTAGGTTCAGCCGATGACATAACTTTCCTATTAGGGGGTTAACGCTATTAGACACAGCTCTAGGAGGAAATCTATCAACAAACGAAATCTGGTGCCTCATTGAAATCGCCACCAATTATATAAAGGCAGAGGGATATTTGAGTTTCAAATTACTTACATTAAGGATTATACCATCAAGAAGAGTTTTATGTTTGAAGAATTGTTGAACCCATAGATGTTAACTAATATAAAGAAATTGTTATCCAAGAGAATAAACAGCACATAATCCATCTCCCTATCCTTGAAGAATGCGTTCTAGTAATCCTTTCCCTGAAAGCCATTAGTGCAGGGGTGGTCCAAACTCAATTCCTGGAGGCCGAGCGATGCAGGTTTTTGTTTTCCAACCCTGCTCCACACACATACAATCTATTTTCAAATAAGCCCATAAGGATTGATTCTGGCCAGTTTGTTTTTCGCCTCTCTTCCTGCGATATCTTCCAGGATTCCATTTTCTCGGTTCAGCAGCTCAGATTGTTTGGCTTCTGTCCCTATTGCATTCCACGTCATGGTGCGGGATAAGAACTGGGGATGGTGATCCACAACATGTTGGAGTGTTTCAGATTTGGGTGCCAAGTCTATGCTGCCAGGTATCAGTAACGGGGACAATGTTACTGTAGTTCTCCCACGATGTGAAGAGAGGACGAGAGGTCTCCTTGATAAAAAGCGCAATGACACCACATTTGACACATTTCCCTTTCACCGCTAAGCGCATCCCAGCTTACATGGGAGGTTCCATTCTGGCACTTGTAAGGCTGGCCCAATTCAACTGCATTGCTCCTGGAGAGATTTTTGTTTTCCTTTTCCAACAAGTTCGAAAACCGTTAACGGCATAGAAAGCACCTTCTCCGTCCCGTCTTTCCACCCTGTCCTATTCCATGGGATTTCAACGCGGGAGGAGCAGGTAAAGAGCAGGTAAGAATTGCAGATTCGAAGGAGGTTTTTCCCTTTCCAATGAATGCCTCTAAGGGCTGCATTTTTACCAACACTTTTTCTTGTAACTTGGCAACCCCCATTTTCGACTTGCCGCTACGCAGCACAGAATTTAGATTTACCGTGCTCCCGGGGGGTGTTTTGTTCGAGACTGTCTTTCTGAGCAGGGGGCGGGATAACTAGGGGTGAATCATTAAAGGGCAGTCGGAACAAAAATATGCTGAACTGCCGAAACAAATGTTGATAGAAAAACAAACTGAACATAGAAATTCAAGAGCGTGACCAATTTGCCTGTTAAAAACACGCGGCACCATATTGAACGCCTCTGTTTCAATGTTTTCCTACAAAAACAAAAAACCGAAAAATAATTTAATCTAGGGGTTTTATGACTTCATTGGCAGGGCGGGACACCAATGAACACTATGGATACAGTCCGGGGTCACTTAGTTAAAATCGTTTTCCTGGGATTTAGCAAACAAACAACCATTCCTGCGGAAACATGTTGGGGATACGTAAAGTAAACCAAAAGTCAGCAAAAAAATATATAATGCGGTTTTAGTTCAATCTTACATCTTGTGCCTTTAAGTGCAAATTGGGGTTTTATTTAATTGGGTGAACCCTGCTGGCACAATTGAGTCTGAATGTGCACAGGCTAATTTTTGGGCCACATGACAAAACAAGTGAAAACCTGTCGATTTTGGTTGAAAATTTTCAAGGTTTTTAAAAAAAGTAGTTTCAGTAAGCTCTCATCTAGTGACCCCACCGATGCTCAAATTTTAGTCATTAAAGTATCCAAAATTAGCTTTATTTGTAACGTTTTTCTTGAGCGGAATACCTGTTTCTCTGCTTGCTTCGCTGATTAAGCATTACCTAATCCACCGTTCTTACACACCTTTAACCTCGTTCATTACGCCACATTTTTTTTTTAGTGAAGGAAGTCCAAAGTATGATTAAGGGATTTACTTTTTAAAAAGTTATTAGTACTTTATAAAACTTGTACAGTTATGCTAATTTCCGAACGGAACAAACTCTGTTAGGTCCAGTTGTGACAGCAATATTTATCGCTACCCTAATCAACTCCAATGTAAAACAGCTTAATTGCCATGGCTGGCTAAATTTACACAACAAAAACAATGTACAAGAGGTCTGAAAATTCAACCTAAACGTTTTTTTTTTTTTTATAATGTCCAAATGTTTGTAGTACGTAATAGTGGCCAAGACTGACCTTACTACAGGTGAATTTTTGCCCACTATCACCCGTACTGTTAAGACAGTACAGTTAATGTACTATCTTTAAAAAACCACCAAGTAATGTAATTAACCAATAGTTTTTTTTTATGTTCCAAAAAGTGTTAGTACATTCCTAGTGGCCAGACTGGACTTACTACAGGTGAATTTTTGCCAAATATTCACCCTTACTGTAAATACACTATGTAAAGGTGAAAACAGGTCAATTTAAGCTCAAGGGAAGCATTGAAGATTTAAAAAGGGAGTTGAACAAGACCTCACTTGTTTTCATCCCCAGCTGATCACTGAAACGGCCCAGCGATTCACTGGGCCGAGCAAGGTTTTAACATCAAATCTGCGGTTGGATATTAATATCTCAAAGTTGTAGTTGACAAAAACACTATTAATTATCACATTTAAAAACAAGACTTCGGGCAGTTTAAGACATTAACTTGTAAGCACAAAACACAAGATAACTTTCTTTTCGATTTTTTAATGGGAATAGAATCGAGCCTTTATTCGGATCAATCTACTAAGGAACATATAACCATAATTTCAAACCCAACTTAAGCACACGCACCCACATGCAACAACAAAGTTGCAGGAAGGATTAAGAGAGTTATGAAAAAGGGAATGACTCTTTAGGAGAATGTGCAAAATGTGGAAAATCCCAAGTTTTAAGCAGCACTACGTGAAAATGCATTAGACATGAAACAAAACCATCAGGTTCCATCATTAATGGAACCCTTAGCCAGGAGGTCCTCAATGAGGTTTAAAAATTATTATTAGATAAAAACAACCAGTAAATATCAGGTCTGAGGTACGTTACTTGTGATACATGTGTAACGGTGTCCCTTTGTTGGTCAGATGGCAAGGGGGTTTCCCGACGGTGGCGGATTGGCTGGAAGTTCAGTAGTCGGTGAAGGTGATGTTTGGGGAAGCCCGTGGTGGGGAGTTGTCTGGAACGATGCGGAGGTTGTGGGGCTGGTTGAAGTTTCAGGACGGTACCACTCTACGGGCAGGACGCTGGAGACACAGCGTTAAAAAACCTTAATCGCAGAACATGAAAACTCTCAAACGGGAAAAATAAAAGAAAAGGGAAAATAAAGCAAGTAAAAAGACGAGAAGTAAAGTTTGAAGAGGCACTAGGTGGTTGTTTCTGTCCCACACATGGCTCTAAGTAGAGCAGCAGGCGTTCATAGGCCGAAGTCGACCGCTGTAAAATCGGCGTCTCGAAAAGGGAATGCGATAAAGGGATGACAAAACCGCATGGACTTAAAATCGTAACTTACAAGCAACAAAGGAAAAAGCAGGGCTACAACGACGGGCATGGGACCTAATAGCAAAAGCTAAAACGCCAAGCTAAAAACGCGAAAGCTTATAAAAAAGCAGGGACTTAAAAAGTTACACTAACACGCCGAAAAGCTAAATAGCAAAAAAAATTTGATGGTGTTTCTGGATTATTTTAAAATGGGTCATTTTGGCCAACACCTCCAAATGGTTTTACATGGACCAATTAGATAGTTGGCTTTTTATGGGGGTCTGTTGCGATTGGTTTGTCCCACCCAAATTTTTTTTTTACCCATAAAATAATATGGTTGTCTTATCAAGCAGCTGTGGTCCGAAATTTTCCCGCTCAGTGCAGGGTAAAATTGGGACATGCGATTCCTATAACAATAATATGTATTAATTTGACCAATAAATTTGATGGTCAGAAACAAGTTTCAAGGCAAGAAGCTTCGAAAAAACACACCCATTATCCTAAACATGCAATATGAAATACTTACACTATTCAATAGGGTTATTCAAAAAGGAATACACAGTAAGTGATTAGGAAAACATAAAAGGCAAATGTTGTGGGTTCCTCATAAAATTTACATATGGAGTTAAGCAAGTAGGGACTGATATATTCATTTAAGTGTATTTTTTGAGTTCAGATATTTTGTGCAACAACATCTTTAAGATACAGTTCCTGTGCCAATTCTCTTCGACATTACGGAGGTTTTCTGTGTGGAGCCCGGAGGTTAAAAGGTCCCCCTTAGGAATCTTCCAGGTGTCTGGTTTCTGCCTATGGTGGGGGGACAAGTCAATTCAAACCGATCTTGTTTACTCTCATGGACTTGACATCGTGAGGGTCAGGGGGGGACTGCGCATTCTCTCTTGATTCATCCAAGCTGGATTACTTGCCCCAAATTGGGAACAGGGGAAATTCTATTTTCCAAAGTGAATTTTTTTCCTAATGGCGTTAATGTTGACAGCTGTCTTGAAAAGGAGTGGTTTGGTTATCGTGGGCTTAGGGGACTGTGGTGCCTGAGGGAGTTGGATTTAACCAAACTCCTTGGCTTATGTGGGGAAGGCGGATTCATGTTTCAAACCGGCCTCCCGGATCGCATCTTAATTTTTGTCCTGGTTCAGGCCTGATTACACGCTACAAAACTACAACAATTATTTTCCTAGAAAACATAATACTGTAATTCACCAAAAAGGTGTTTGTTTTTTTTTTTGTTACATGTTCCAAAAGGTCTGGAGTACATTTCATAGTGGCACAGCACGGGGACTTAACCGACAGGTGAATATTTTGACAATATCGCACATTAACTGTGTGTTACAGTACAAACAGCGATTTTCTGTAAAAAGTCTATCAGTCACCAAAAGGGGGTTTGTCTTTTTGTTGCAAAGGTCTGTAAGTTGTTTTGGTATTTACCAGACCTGACTTTCTACAGTTGACCTTTTATGGAAATACATTCTTACTGTATTTAAAGTACCACAAAATATTTTATAAATAAACTTGTACTTCACAAAAAGTTTGGTTGTCTTGTACCAAAGGCTGTAGTACATGTGACCAGGTACAAAAAACTCCATTGCTACCAGGTGGGACATTTTGCCACATATCTTCATTTACTGTAACATTAAAAGTTACTACTATTATACCCTTAAAACAACCAATACTGTTAATTCACACCATAGTTTTTTTTTTATGTGTCCAAAAAAAGGTTCTGGTGTATGGTTTTTTTAGTTTTCCACAGATTGACTTATTTACACGTGAAATTTTTATTTAGTTTAATTGTGTTTCATGTTCCAAAGGCTGTAGTACATTCCCTAGTGGACAGTCTGAATGGACTACAACTGAAAAATTTTGTCCAAAATTTCCAACAAGGTTGTACATTCGCGGGTGTGACCAGAAGAATGGGACTTTAAATTATGATCAAAAAGTGGTCTGAATATTTAGGACCATTGTGATATTTCCAGTTTTTTTCTTTTTTAATAAATGTGCAAAAATGTCAACAATTCAGTGTTTTTCTGTCATCTATGGGGTGCCTGTGTGTACATTAATGAGGGAAAAAAAAATAACTTAAATGATTTTTTTAGCAACATGGCGCATTATATAAAAAAAGTGAAAAATTTAAGGGGGTCTGAATACTTTCCGATACCCCTGTATGTGTGTATATATGTATATATGTATATATGTATATATATATATAGATATATATATAGTAGTATGTGTGTGTGTGTACAGTCAGTTGCATGCATAATTCTTAGGCTAGTTGGTATTTTGATCATATTTTTTTTTTTTACAAAAACACTTTTTTCCAATTCCAAATTCACATCAATCTTAATAACTTACTGTTAATTTGGTATTTAATCGTTTATAAGTGTTATATAAATTGTCCATCTTAGGCTGGAATTGAAAAACATCATATATTCAAGGTGTGCATAATTATTAGGTAGGTGTTCTTTACCAAGATAAACCATTAGGCACAAAAAAGAGAGATTTTTAACTCAAAATTATTAAATGTCCAATGAGAAATATTCTAAACTAATGCACTACAGAAATCCACAAAGTTAAGGCAGGACCATTGGACAGCAAAATGCTCATTGGGGTCGGAAACAGGGTCAGAAAAAAACAGGTGCGAGAAGGGAAAATAACTGTATGTTACAAATAAGAAGATACTGGGCAATATGTCACCTGTAATAAGACCTACAGGTGACTAGGAATGTACTAAAAAACTTTGGGAACATGACAAAAGCGCTTTTGGTGAATTTAGTACTTTTTTCTAAGACTACTTATGTTACGTATGGTTTACACAGTAAGGGGGGCATTGGCATACTTCCAGGTGTAGTAAGTCAGTCTGGCACAAGGAATGTACTACAGCATTTGGAACCATGAAAACAACCCCTTTTGGTGAATTTTACAGTAATTGTTGTCCTAAGACTGTGTGTAAAGTAGGGGGGTGGGGGGGAACTTTCTAGGAATGTACTACCACCTTGCAACAAGCTGTTGTGTGTACTTACAGTAGTTTTTAGGAATCATAATTGTGTAACTGTACTGCATATATGAAGGAAAGGGTATTGGCAAAAAATCCACTGTAGTAAATCACTATGAGCAATACAAGTGTTTACAGTTTGCCAATGTTTTATTTTAAATGTTAAAAGTCACTTTAGTTAAAATACATAGGATTTGCAGCTTTTTATCTTAAAATTCTGACTTTTTTTCTCAGAATTATGAGATATAAACAATGCGAGTTATAAACTTTACTAAACTCACAATTGTTTTTGCATTGTTTTAAGCTATATCTCACAATTCTGAGAAAAAAAGTCAGAATTGTGAGATCAAAAGTCGCTATTATTCTATTTATTTATTTATTTATTCTATATATATATTATTATTTCTTTATTTAGTGATGGAAACATGCTTCCATAGGAAGTAGCCCACAAGGTGGGGAGTATTGTATTGTATTAAAGCAAGAGATCCATGATGATGATGATATTCTGCTTGTGTTTCAGTGATGAGCGCCAAGTGTATCTTTATAGCATTATATCAAATGTTGCAACAGCTTGACCTGAGGCCTATATAATCCTTAGCTACTGATTCTACATGTATTCGTTGTAAATAAAGGCTAACACAATTTAATCCACAGCACAAACGTCTCAACATTCACGATATAGAATAGGATAAAAGCCTAACTGTTATCGGAGTCCTCTTTATATAGCCTACCACTTTTACACATGCTCCAGTTTACATTTTTTATTTAAATCCTTTTGAATTACTTTCAACTGTATAAAACAGTTTAAAATGACCGAAAGAACAAAGGACCTTTATTATACAACTCTCAGACAAAATGGCGGATGACACACAGTTTCCAAATCCCGGTAGGGACTGGTTAATAAAATGTTTAAGGTGGGGCTTAACAGACAAAGGTGTATTTGCATGCACATTTTAGATATCTATAAAGGAATTTTTTGACTAGTCACATGTATCTCTATAGAAATTCTTCCTATT
Source organism: Cyprinus carpio (assembly GCF_018340385.1). Classification (NCBI taxonomy): domain Eukaryota; kingdom Metazoa; phylum Chordata; class Actinopteri; order Cypriniformes; family Cyprinidae; genus Cyprinus; species Cyprinus carpio. The sequence goes on from NC_056615.1 coordinate 162,156, forward strand.
TCACAAAGCCCCCCCCCCCCCCCCCCCCCAAAAACCCCCCCCCCCCCCCTAAATGCAGATTTCTCCAAAGAAAGATCTTCCTATTCAAAAATCAGATTGAGATAACCATTATTAAATTGCAGATATCTTTAAATGAGATTTGACTATGGAGAATTCCAATTCAAGATATCTCTTATTAAGTTGCGTGAAAAAATCCCTGAGGGTTCGCGGTTGCGTGTGTTTTGCGTTGGGCTTATTTTTAAAAAATATGGTTACTTGTTAGGAAAACCTGACAAGCAACTTCTGTCTGCTCACAGTTAATAGCTAATCAGTGCAAAAAAATAGTAATTATAAAAGGTAGTGCTCGTTGTGCGGTTTTCTGTGCTATATATAATCCATTCACAAACTGTATTAAAACTGGTTTCTTTTTTGAAAGTTTCACTCTTGTTATGTATGGGGAAAACTCCTTTTTGCCTTTCTGCTGAAAGCCTGATTTGTTCACATTTGTGTAGCTGCACAAAACCCATGACGCTTCAGCCCGCCAAAAGGGGGTGGGGGCCAAAGGCCTACCGATATATAAATTTGGCCCGTTAACGCCATTCATCAGATTATTCTCCTTTAGCGACGAGGATCATATCTTCGCTGACTCTTCTGCCAGAAAGAAGCTCCAGCTCTGCTCACCCGCCATGAAAAAAAGCCAAAGCAGCAAATGTAAGCATCATTGCAGGCATCCGGCATCCAGAGCAAAGAGCAAATTTCCAAGAGCAAATTTCAGCATGCGTTGCTTCAAATGTTGCGCCCGCGAGTGTGGTTTGTGCAAGGGGCTCTTGCACGATGGCTCGCTGATGGCTCGTGATCTTTCTGCGAGAGCATGAGCCTTCTAGTCTATGCTTGTGCCAGGCCCTCCCCGTCTTGTACCTCCCCCCGCCAGGCCCTCCCGTCTATGTTTCCCTCCCCTAAAGAGAAAAAAAAACAGCAGGGCAGCGGATCCTTTCCAGCGGGCTACGGGCAGTGTCATGTTGGCTCCAGCAACCTGCATGCTCCTGCCCTCCCCGTGTCCCGCTTCGCAAATGAGGACCAGTGCAACCTCTTCAGCTGCGAGCAGATGGTCTCATTCGGCGCGTGCCGAGAAGGACATCATCATCGATGACTTCACTGCCGACGACTCCTGTGTCCTTGTCGACGTCAGGAAACGTAGTAATGGGGTGATTTCCGGCGAGGAGCCTGAAGCAGCCCCTCCCCCTCAGGTGCCAAGGCCGAAGTCGGACGCCGAGCTAATCCACGTCCTTGCTAAGGGCCGTGGAGGATCTGGGCCTCGACCGTGGTCGGCTCCGGACGAGCCCGCCCATGGCTTACTGGACAAATGGTTCCTGCCAGAGACCTGCCAGCAATCCTCCGGCCAGCACCCAGACCCTGTTCTTTGCCAGCCGTCCACGGCGAGCCACCTACTCGGCACGGGTAAACCCCTCTACTACGCAGACAAGCTCTCACCATCATTGACGGCACTGACGAAAAGGGATACACCAAACTTCCCCCACTGGAGGAAGCTGATCGCAGCACATCTGTGCCCACCATCTGCCCTCGGCTTAAAGGGCCGTGCAGCGCATCCATCTAAGCCCTGCAGGACCACCTCGGCTATCACCAACAGGGCTTAATGCAGCAGCCGTGACAGGCCGGCTCGGTGTTTGCTGGACACAATGGCGAATCCTTCAAGTGTTTCAAGCCAAACTTCTACGTAGTATGGACGAGTCTGGCTAAGAGCACCAGGAGGCCTTAAGGAGCTGCGCACAGTAAAACAGAGTCTCGCTCTGCATGCTACAAAGGCCACATAGCAAGCAATCAGCTAGGACCATGGCCAGCCTGGTGGTGCTGGAGCAACACCTCTGGCTAACGTGGACAGAGATCCGGGATGCTGAGGGGAAAATGGCCTTCCTCGACTCGCCAGTCTTGCTGAAAGGGGCTATTCGGCTCCGCTGTACATGGGTTCCCTGAACGGTTTTCGGAGGCTCAGAAGACGTCACAGGCGCTGTGTCACTTCCTCCCTAAACGCCCTGGCACTGCGGCTATGTGTCGCCAGAGAAAGAGCCCCGCTGCTCAGCCTGCAAAGCCAGCGCAGCATCAGCCCTCAGCGGAAGACCGGAGCCTGGGCCCCTGAAACAGCACTCCAGTCGGTGAAACGCTTCCTCTTTCCGTATTGTCAGGTCCCCGCCCACGAGTTGTGCTGGACCCCCGAGCCACCGAGGCCATCCTGAGGTGCTAGACGAGGAAAAGGAAGGGCCGCCGTTGTAGACTACTGTGATTTAACTAGTAATAAATTTCTTTCATATATCTGCAAATGTATTTTGGACAACTTGTAAGAAATCATGAATTAACGATATCTGCAAATAGGATTTATGACTAGTCCAAACCCCAGTTAGAGATATCTTGAATGATAATATTTAATAATTCAGTTAGAGTTGGGTATTTAATTGAATTATCACTAGTTACATTGAAATTGGATATATCTCTAATTTAGAATTATGCCTAGTAACAAATCAATCATAGATCATCTTTAATTACAATTTCTACTAGTCAAAATGCTCATTTGTAGATATACCTAAATATATTCCAGTTGAAGTCAATGGAACAATATGACCTAGTCAGAATGGCATTGTAGATCATACCTGTGGACCCTCCCATTTTTCCCAGGATTCTCCAGTATTTTACCATTCTATCCCGCTATCATCCCGTTTAAATTATTTTCCCGTATTTCTCCCGTATTTGTAATATTTCTATAAAAAAATACCACTGGGTGTATTTTTGCTACATTCGCCTTCAGTAAAAACTCCCATAATTTGTATGGCCCAAACCTCATTAGCCTACATGAATAATCATGAAAACAAATTCCAAGGTTGCCCAGTTGCCGAGATCTTGTATGAAACGCATCCTTCTCACACAGTTGACCACATACAAGTTCTCAAAACCATGTTGTTTTCCTCAACTTGGCAACCTCAACAGTGACGAGTACCGCGGGAAGGAAAGGATAGAAACAGGAGAAGACCTCAGTTGAGCATGCTTGCCGGTGCGAAAAACTTCAACAAATATACTCATGAAAAATTGAGATAGTCTTGAACATCAAAAGGCTATAGTTTAATTGAGTAATATGAGAGCTGCAAGTTGCAAAATCAGGTGCTGCGCTGTTTGTTTACTGTGGTTTACCGGGGAAAATGGCTATATTCCTGACGAAAAGCAAAAGAATGAAGAGATAATGAATGGTACGCATTTTTCAACAAGCCCGGTCTATTTTTTATTTTAGTCCAAAGCCAAAATGACCTTCTTTATACGCAGAAAACACACAGTTTAAATAATTGTTATGATATAATTAAATTAAAATAATAAATTAATATAATAATACTATAATATAATAATTGATACTTTTGCCCCACCCCCGGTCTCCTGTATTTTGGGACCCAATGTTGACAGGTATGTGTGTTAGATATCTTCAATGCATATAATGACTGGCCATAATCACAATTGTAGATATCTTAATTCCAAATTAGGGCCCTAAGGTGAAGCCGTTTTTCATTTAATGCCGTTCCCATATATGGGGCACTAAATTCTTTCATTTCAATTAAACAAGATTCTATTTGGTTCTTGAGCGAAGAAAATAAAAGTTTCTCCTCATTTTTACTAATCCTGCAGTTTTATTTTTTTATACATGTCGTAAAGTCGGCGATATTTCCTTTCCGTACTCGCATAAACATATTTTGCCATCATGAAGTGAATTAGGCTTTCGCGTCACGTGTGGAAGCAGCACAACAATAAAGGGGCGGTCACACTAGACTTTGAACGTGCAAAATTTTTTCAGATGCCGCTGCGAATATGAGGCGGGAGCAGGTAACGGGTCTCCCCTCAGTTATCATAACATGGATTAATTTTGCTTGTACTGTGCCTTTTGTAGGACGGCGTCGAAAGCGTTTTAATTATGTTTTACCTCTCTGTCTGTCTCTCTCTATATATAATACAACACTAAGCAATAAAAAAAAAAATAAAATGTGTCATCATTCAAAATGTACCATCTGTTCCTGTTTCCATTAACACTGCGAACCATGAAGCTTTCTTTTTTTATTATAATCTTTTAAAGATGTATTATATAAAATAGAGATGACTGCGCTAAAAAAAAAAACTAAGCGGCTAAACTTAGCGCTTCCTTAACTTTTTGAATTTCTGTCCAGAGAGGTCACGCAGGGTGACGTAGTTTGATATTCTAACTGATCCCCCCGTCTTCACGTGAGACCGCGAATTTGCAGGTCAGAGTTCACAACCAAACTTGAACTTTGGCAACCGCAGCGAAATGTTCGAAATTTTCGCATGAGCTTGCGTTTCCGGTCTGACGCAATTCGCATGCATATGAATGGAAGTCAATGGAACGAAAAGTGCAAGTGTGACCGCCCCAGGCGGTCGCTTTTTGTACGACATGTAACCCACTTGAGTCCAAGATGTCTGCGCCCTTGTTGTCAATATTGAGTAGCGAAGAAGAGGCAAAAAATACGGCCAGACCTCCTGTCAAAACTCCGTAAAAAGGATTATAAACAATGCTATATGCATATCACGTCCATAAAGAAAGAAGAAAACAAAAGGAATTTTACACCGCACACGGTGGGATGCATTCAGAAATAGCGTCAAACTGTGGCTTGGTTTGCAGGGTGAGAATCAGAGCGAATAGCAGAAAAGAATACAAACATTGTCTAGAAATCGAGTTTGAAAATGTTCCAGAAGACGCTTGGGTTTCACTATCCACTTGCTACAGGCTTTCATTGACAAAAAAAGCGCTTGGATGCGGCATGAGAAACACGTGTCCACACAGGCGTCCTGAAGTTCAAGATGCTCACAAAGACCAGTCTGTGTCATCGAGTAGTAGCACATCAACATATCTGAATGTCCGACAAAGAAACTTAGGTCCCAGGACGGGGCCTGCCGGTAGGCTTGTGCAGGTCTCTGTGCTTCCTGCCTTGTGCATCATTTGTAAAAAACGGACAAGTACCATTACTGTGGGCAGGCAAACGCCCAGAAGGGCCATCTTTCACAGGCAGAAACATTGTCCAGCAGGTGGGGTAAACCAAACACACGTTTTGAACTTTGAGAAGTTTTATGCCATATGCTGTACACCATGGCTAAATTAAAATATTAATGTAATTTTTATTTATGTTTACAGATTTTGCATTTTGCATATAGCTACAGCCAGAACACTCAATATTGCTTAACTGTTAACAGTATTTTTACATAATGGTTTTTTATTTACAAAAACTGTTTCATTATATTATCTATTTATTCACAGGCCAGTTTGTTACGAAAGCTGCACTGAGCAAATAAAGAAGACACTAGCTTCATTGTGCATATTACAGGACAACAGACTGTGTGGTCTATGGAGGATGCGATATCCACTGTATACAGACCAGTACACCATGTCTCTTGACAAAGTCCTCACTGCAACAGTTACTGGGATCCACTTCAAAAGTAAACAGTGAGTTATTATATTGCATTATCAAATGCTAATTAAAAATTGTAGTACACTTCAAAAGTAAAGCATTGACCATCTACATAGTCTGCATATTTGTCTGTAAACAGAGTTTTGAATGAAACAACTCTTGGCACAGTAATTCAATATGATCAAATGTGTAGTGGAAGGTAGAATATAAACGAAATATGTTTTTTATATACCAATTTCTATTATATTTTATTATTTAAAATAGAAGCCATTGGGAATAGTTATTAAATAGAGTAATATATCTTCTCTGTTTTTTTTATTTTTTTTTTTTTTCCCCTGTGTTTGTGCTTTTTCAGAAAATGAGCCAACCTTCGATGCCAGCTACAAGATCTTCTGGGTGAAGGAGGCATTCCGCCTGCATAGAATATTGTAAACCAAGAGGTGCTGGACAAATGAATGCAGCTAACCCTAAGTAGCTCTTTTTAAATTTTGTGAAAATAGACACATGAAGATCTTGATGCTTCAAACCTACAGGTAATTTAAATACCACAAGTTTCTTTTTTAATATGCAACTTTGGAAAGAAATGTATATGCAGCATTTTTATTTTTTCTTTCAAAAAATCTTTATTTATAATAATCATAATCATAATCATTATATCACATGTTAAAGCTGATACAACAGTGTATTTTAACTCTTTGTTTGCACGAGTGTCAAATAGTATCTTATTATTTATACCGTTGTGATCATCTTTTGTATCTGATATCTTGTTTAAAGGCAGGATAAAATTAGAAGGAGAGAGGTTGAGCCCACAGCTGGTGTTTCACTCACCCAACAAGCACAACATCATTGAGCTGGTTTTTTGTTGAGACACTGTCCTGCAGACAAGCTGATAGAACGAGTCTACCTCATCCATCAGGTACCGAAACAAAACAACAGAGTCAACTGAGACGGTAACTAGCCAAAGTCGACTGGTGACAACACGACAAATACACAGCATCTGTTCCACAAAGACAAACCTCAGTGGCCTTTATCAATACTACAGAAGACACAAGGACACGCTTATATAGTGCCGCATTGATATTAAAGATGCTTCTATGTGACTTCTCTCCCGGTATGACATGTACCATGGCCACACACGTCTGATGATTTAAAAAATGTGAGTGAAGCAAAAATCTGTTGTGCCACTTGAAATGTATAATCTATTTTCCCTGGTATTATAGGTGCAACTGAGGGAACCACCACTGAGCGCCATTATGTTGATACTCCAGATGATTTGAATCGAAAAGTGATATCTATTTGTCAGGACATTGTTTATCTGGCAATTCTAAGGCCGAAGGTCAGACAGACACCTAATTCAATTTTGCCCTTGGTCTCAACCAGTTGCGCCAATGTAAAAGGTTCATCACCAATACCGAAAAAAGAAAAGAGGAATACCTAAATGCATTTACAAATCTTGGTAGCAGTTTTAAGATGGACCAGTCTACCTTTGACATACTTTGCAAATATGTGTGCCACCTGTATGGCCAGTCATCTGCCAAATATGTGAACGCTGCAAGATACAAAGCATTCTGCATGGCATCGTCTGCTTTACCAGAGTTATACATGCCCCCGACAAGTGACGCCCTGCACCAACACTGCAAAAGGGCAAACTACCAAGCAGCCATAATGAGACATTCTCTGCAATGGTATAATTTTTTCTGTCCTTCACACCTTTTGGCAATGGATGGCCACCTCGAGGATGGGGAGTTAACCCCTGAAAGTGATTACCAGAAAACCTCCCCATTAAAACTATAAGCAGCTAGTCCACTGCAGTTGCAAGCAAGGCAAATGTGAGACTGGCAATTTTTCCTGTATGTCTGTAAGGGACTGTCTTGTACTGACTTTTTTGTCGGTGCCAACAAAACAAACTTGCAAAATGTTTCCCCAGAAACAGAAAGAAAGAGCTACATGGGATAATGACTCTGATGATAGTGATAGGGATGAATACTGATGAGTTAAAAAAAGATGTCTGGTGCGATTATTGTCAAGCTGATTTTCCAGCTAGAAATGAATGTGTTTGCAGAATTGTTCTATGTATATAATAATTAAGGGGGGTGTGTTCGCATTTTGAGTCATTTCAGCCAATTTGGGCCAAAGTGTGCTGCTTCTTAATGTTTCTGTGATTACACAGTGCCTACTGAAAATTTTGATGTATATAGATAATACATACAGTTTGCTAAATTTAACAACGTGGATGTTTAATTTGCTTGGTGCCACATCATGAAGTTGAAGCTTATTGTGTACAAATTTGCCAATTTTATGGTATACATTCAAACTGAGTATTAATGCACCAGATCTTTTCAATGAAAGGTCCAGTATAATGATTCAGTTTTAGAAGATATTTTGTGTTGCTAAAATGAATATAAATAAAGTTATAAGCAAAACCAGCAGCATAAGATTTTCATTTTTTTTAATTCACAATTATACACATTAATGGTTCGTGACAAAAAACTGCAGGATATTTTGCGGATAACTTTTAACATAAAGTCCAGTATGGTGTTGTCTATGCAAAAAATGCATTAAAAAAGTACTGTGCCCCAGTCTGGGAACGGAAAATCAATTTTCTAGCACTTTTTCCTGGTTCACCTTATGGGCTAATTATGATGAGTCCAAATTGAAGACTCGTATCTGGAATTGGCATATTGATAGTCAATAACTAAATTATGACTCGTAACTAGCAAAGATGTATTTAATGCTAAACGCTTGCCCTAGTCAACCCACCCCCCACACTCACAGCAATGGGGATCATGGAGCCTCGCAATATGTTCCCAGAAGTAGCAAACAAACGCGAGAGGCAGCAGCGCGATAGAGTTACAGGGGGCTGAATAGACGTTGCACGCAACTTTAAAAGGTTAAGAAGTTTAAATAATAAGATGTCTCTCAACAACATCTGTATTAAAATTCCTGTTTTATAAAGTATACTAGTAGGCTATTCCTCTGTATTTAGTAGATTGGGGGGAGAAGGAGGAATATAACGGTTAAATCAGTTAACAGATAAAGTAAAGATAAATGTTAAGGACACAAAACAAATCGGGACATCTTATTAAAAAGTTGTCTCTTAATGCAGTTTCCTCCGTCGTTATGGAAGTAGAGAAATGTTTTTTTTTTCCTCCAGTTTGAAGGAAGTTAAATATATACCCAGCAAACAGGGGACGGTTCGAACGTCGTTTAGGCACAGTACGTCCGCCTTTTATAACGTTCGCGGATGGGACGTTCCGGAAGACTTTGGTTTTCGCTGGAGGACTTTGAGGAGTCCACTTATGTCCGATTTGGTCCTCTTTTTGAGTTGGTTCGTCCCTTATCTGCCATTTTCCATTACACCACTGAAGAATCCAGGTCCTTTAGACTGAGCCAGTGTTGGGATGTAATCAGAAGTCACATAGATCGAAATATATTTAAAATAAATCATTTTCATATATTGAAAATCTTAAAATTTAAATAGCAGAAAATATGTTTTATAAAATATAGTAAATATTTTTTAAAATATATTACAAAAATATATTTAAATATTTTTGATTTTGGCCGCTTTTTAAATTTGCCACATATATTAAACATATGAAATATATTTTTATTGAAAAATATTTATATATTTATTTCCCAATATATGTAACTTACATTTAGATATCAGACTATGTAAATATATTCAGTTGGAATATATTGTCTATATATTAATTTCTCTATTTGTTAAACATATTACATTTCAGACATGTAAATATATTTTAATTGTGAATATTCCTCTATAGTTCCCATAAATGTAAAGACAGTGAGATATCAGACTATGTAAATATATTAATTTGCAATATATGTTCTATGTAGTTAATTCCTAATATTTGTTAACAGAGTACATTTCAGTATATATATATATCTATAATAAATATAGATATATATATAGATATATATATAAGATATATATATATATATATATATGAATTTAAAACATTCAAATACTGAACAGAAATTGGAAGACTGAAAAATGTAAAATTCCCCAGACAATGCAACTTTAAAAAAACTGTGACCAGTATAAAAGTCACTTGCAAAATGAGCAGTGTATTCAGAGGACATAAAACACTGATATAGAAAAATAAGAATTTATTGACATTGGCAAAAAGAAAGACCGTGCACATAAACTGCACAATTAAAAACTAAAATCAAATCCAGCTCACTTTAATGAAATTGCAATTAGAATACAAAGGCTGGCTCTAAAAACCTGAAAAGTAAATTCTTGAAGAGAAGTTTTTTTTTTTTTTTTTTGTTTTTTAATTAATGAAATAAAGTCTGTTAAAAAAAAAAAAAAAAAAAAAAAAAAAATTTGAGTTGTCTAACTAGAGAGGGTGAAAGAAGAAACATCCAAACCCTGCCCCTGCTTACTTCAAGATGGTTATGGCTTTATATAAATGGTGTTTTTCGTAAAGTAAAGGACAGGGCCAAAATAACATGACACTACTTGATTGTTTTTCTGCAAAGCAAATTGTATCAAAATTGGTGTTTTTGGAGTGTGTGTGTGTGTGTGTGTGTGTGTGTGTGTGTGTGTGTGTGTGTGTGTGTGTAGTTTAATTTGTAGAAACAACAAATCAAGTAGTCGTCATGTTACATTTGCACTGTCTTTACTTTATGAAAAAAAAAAACCATTATATAAATACATAAAAAATCTTGAAGGAAGCAGGGCCCAGGGTTTGGATGTTCTTCATTCACCCACTCATTAGACAACTCTAAACTCTAACAGGGAATTGACGCCAACTTGGAATGATGGCCCGTCCCAGGTGTCCAGCAGTGCTTTTCATGGCGTTATCATGGCGAAACCTGTGTTCCTAAATTAAAATAAAAAGTTAAAAACACGAATTGTGTTCAAATAGAAATTTGACAATTATTTAACAGTACACTTTTATCACATTTACAACTAATCCTGGCTGAATACAAGATTCTAAAAAGTTTCTTTTAAAAAAAAAGGAAATGTACTGACCAACGTGTGTTATTTAAACAAAACACACAACACAAAACATATGATTTGAATAGAAAACTGTATTTATACTTTGTGATGTACAAAGACTCCTTACTAATATCACAGGTCCCAAAAAATATTAACAGCACAACTGTTTCCAAACACGGTAATACAACAGCAAATTAATGATTTCTGAAGGATCATAATGATGATGAAATTTTTGCATGGTTTACAGGATATCAATTTATTTTACAGTATATTAAATATATAAAACTGTTATGTTAAAATGCACAGATGTCTATTTCACAAAATTACAGTTTGTTACTGTATTGTATCAAATTTTAATTATCTGTCACAGCTTATTTTTTTATTATCTGTGTGTTGTTGTTGTCTCTGTGTTATGAAGCTTGTGAACTAAACGAAAGTGCTTCTATGTGCAAACATACTGACAATAGAAAGCTCGTTCTGACTATGATTTGCGTGGGTGTACTAGCTATACAGTAGGCCTACTACAGTACAAATGGAAACTGCCTTATTTTTCAATTAAAGCTAAATTATATAATTAATGGACTGCTATGGGGGCTTGACAACGTCATTGGTCCCGTTGGTGTCCTCGAAGAATGATATTCAAGGTTTAAGAGTACGCTGTAAAGTTTTTTAAATATAAATAGTTTCATCTAGGTATTTAACAACATTACCTACATTAAGAAGACGACTTTTCCAAATAGGAAGGTGTATTGATTATGTCTTCCCTCAGGTAAAATGCACGTTTCTTGCATGGCTGGATGTTGGAATCACGTTGTTTGCATTCTCCCAAACTGATTAGCTGAAGTCGAAACGCGGACGTTAAAAAACCCAACTTGGTTAGCGCGAGACCCGCTCGCTGTGAAGCGGGAGCGAGCAGCCGGCGGAGGATTCCGCTTAGTCTTAAAGCCTCCCTCGAACGGCTATGCTCACAAATCAAACACTGGTCAAAAAAAGAAAAACTAATTCTCACCTTAGAGTTTGGTATTCGTATGGTCTTAGGTGGTCATACGGCATATGCCTTAATACGGGACAAAACTGCGTTCCATACAGCTTGTTGTTGGTAGCATAATGCTTCTTTGATGCCTCTTGAAATACAGGACGATTCCATATTATACAGATTATTATATATTATATATCCATATAACGGTTGGCAACCCTAACAGTGCATACTTTTAGGTTAAATTAATTAGCTTTTTTTAATTCATCCATTAACAAATTGCCAACAAAACATTTACAAAGCTATAAAAAAAACTAATCTACACAAAATATGTGATCCCAAACTTTCATAAATAAGAGCTCAAATCTATAGCTAGCTTACCTCTTATAGTTAGCCTCTATAGTTAGCTCACGGTTGTGATGCTTAACGGACCTTAATTCCCATTGACAATGAACCATTTCTGTAAAGTAATTTATTCAACAGAAGCGTGTCAATTACATGTAAGAAAGTGTCAGGAAAAGTTTTAATGTATTATTTGTGTAATTATAGGGACTAAACTTACCTGAAAGCAGTAAAAACAACAGTGAGAGACGGAGAGATTTGCTACTTGTCAGCTGTGTTGCCGCACCGTTTAAATGGTAACTCCCTCCACTCCAGTTTAAATGCGCGTCGACTGTTCAACGCGCGCGCCCATCAAACACATTACACAGCGATTACATCGTACATAAAATTATAAACTTGTCCCTGACACTTGATAACATATGTTTACATGTAACTAAATTACGTAATTCAATTGCAAAATAAATGTAACTGTAATCTGTTACAGTTACTAGGAAAAAAAAGTGTAATTAAATTAGTTACTTATGAAAATGTTAATGATTACAAAGGGAGTTACATCTGAATATTTTCACACATATACATATTTAAAGTGAGACATCAATGTTTCAGGAGTTGAAGACACATGACATGCTTATTCCATAAATGTTTTATTTCCTATTTTGGTTTATGTACATGATTTTTATTTATTTATTTTAAGATTAACTGTTTTTTCCCCTCAAGGCATTGTTAGATGCCAGTGTTTCTTGTCATAGCTATGCAAAGATTTGATTTCAAAAATAGTATCATATCTATTAAAGAGCAGGTCATATGGGTTTTTGAAAAGCCTCTCTTTTGCAGTTTATAACGTAGCTATCCTTAAATGAAAACAATCTCCAAAGTTGTTAATCAAAAAAGTGCACGATGAATAAAGATATTGTCTCTCAAAAGAGAGAGAGTCGATTCTGAATCGCCGTAACGAGTCGTTATATTTTCGACTCTTTTGCCTGTTACCGGTGTACGTCACTGGGTAACACATTTGCATAATCCCCCGCCTGCCCGCGAAATACGAACAGAGTCTGATCTGCCCACAAACACTTTTGCTATTAGTGCGTTTACATCATGTTGAGAAGACGCTGTGTTTTTCAAAGATACCACAGAAATACAATTTGAGCCTTTTGTTGTGTGCTTGTCATTTTATCAAGAACTGCTTCTCTAATCTGGGCTTTTATCTTCGTTGGCTTCTAATCTTCTTAATTTGGTAACTAACAAGCTCTCTGAACCACGACCTGTAAGTAGTATTATTGATACTTAGGTGTACATTTTCAATTGAGTGCTCAAAAATAATTTTTTTTGTGCCAATATGTGATGTATACCTAGTGCAGCTTAGGTTTCCAGGTAAGCATGATATTACTGTTTTACTAAAGTTGTTCTAAAAATTCGCAGTGAACCTAAGAATATGTCGATTATTGTAGACTGATGTTGTTCTAATTACTTTGTTTAATAATGAAGAATGTAGTGTAGCACACAGACTTTATAATAATTGTGAAATTGCTGTTTATTGTGCTACACCGTGAAGTTGAAGCGTATTTTGTACAAATTTGCCATATTTTATGGTCTACATTCACACTTGAGTATATAATGCACCAATATCTTTCTCAAATGATAAGGTACAAGTATAATGGCTCATCTCTGTGCCAATCACAACAGGTTTGGCCAGCTGACCAATCAGAGCAGAGTAGGCTTGCGGAAGGGAGGGGCTTGCTCCGAACTTGCTTGAAACGAATCATTTCCTAATCATTGGCAAATGACTCTAATATTAAATGTAATATTCTGAGAAAATTACAATGTTTTCTGACCTTAGATGCATTTAAACCTGATGTTGGGGACTCCAATACAATATTGGGACACTTTAAAATACCATATGACCTGCTCTTTAAACTATATCTCAAAAAGATCACAAAGTAAAAAGAGCTGCTAAAGTCTGATTTTGAGGTGGTTGTACTTTACAATTAAAGTATTACAATATTAATTCAAGTGAAGAAGGATTCTGAATGTCTGACAGTAATCAGTGTTGAGTACCACTGTAATGTCTGCTTTAAATGTTTCAAAATAATTAAAACGTGAAAACAATAGAAATTTAGAAAAGGAATCACAAAACGTATCCACTGCAATGCTCAGCCAGTGTTGCCAACTTAGCAATTTTGTTGCTAAATTTAGCAACTTTTCACACTACCCTAGAAAAATTTTCTTCCAAAAGCACCTAGCACAAATTGAGCTATTTTTAAATTTTATTTGTCAACTTTTAGCAACTTTTGACAAGTGACTGAAACAATAAAAGACACATTTTCCATCTAAATTACACAAAATGAGGAAACCAAAGATGCCTAGCAATACACATATCACGTGAATTAAGTTAGCTGCTATTAGCAATTGCTCAATTTATTAATAATAATTTAATAATTGTTCATTTATGATACACCTTGTTAGTAGCTTGTACCTGCGATTGTTGATCAGTTAGTACACTGTAAGAAACATATCTAGAAAAATGGAAAAGGTACTAGTAATTTTCCAGGACATTATCCATTATTCATTATTCATTATCCATAATCCATTGTAACCCTGTAACCCGAAAACACAAAATACAATGCGTAATTTATAATGCAGGTAAAAAAACCTGTGAAAAATTAACATGGAAAATTGCTTCATATTAACATAGTAGATTGTGCCCTATTTTTTACAGATATTTTTTTAGAGTGTAGCATACTAACTAACTGCTAATACACTGCTTAAAACTATAATTGTTCAGGGCTGTGTTTCTCGATAAAGAATGATCATAGCACTTAAGAGCGTTTTCTATGAGTCATTTTACGATCGTTCGTTATTGTTTCACGTGCGTTTCCCAAAAATGCACTTAATGCAATCGCGCGTAGCGGTGCTTCAAGTGGACCTAATAGAATGGCTTGTAATTGTAGTACATGCTAGTTTATTGAAATGTTAACCTAATGCTGCATTCCAGAAAACTTGGATATAACAATTTTATTATACTATATTATATTATATTACATTTATACGTATAATATTATACTTTACATAATAATATACAATATACGTTATACAAAAATATATATTATAGTATATAATATCTATATAGAGACGTTATTTCCGGTTCCAATAAATTGGTTTTTGTGCACGTCAGTAAGTCATTGACAGACTTTTTCCTCCCAGTTTAAGAATAATACCTACAACACTACTACTATTATTATTTTTTTTTGCATCAATCAACAAAACTACACTAAAAACAAAATTATTCAATCAAAAAAAAAAACAAACAAAAAAAAAAAACATAAAAAAAAAAAAAAAAAAAAAAAACAAATAAAGTGTGCAATAAAGTACAATCAAAACTTTATAATATAATCACATTGCACTTGAATAAAGTTAAACGTGTAATCTGCTGATTGTCCTGCAGGTGACCTCATAAATCTGTCTTCTTACGATGCACTTAGGACTTTACGATTACTCCAGAGCTCTCGATGATTTTCAAGTGCTACTTAAGTTACAATGCTTTTGGGAAACAGACCGTAATATTAAGATCAGTCATACGATCGTTTTTACAAACTTCTTAGGCTTACAAAGCCCTCTGGAAAACGCAGCCCAGAATGTGTAGTTTTACTAGTTTAATATCTAATTAAAAAAAAAAAAAAAAACTTACATTTTAGGCCCTAATTGTTAAAAATGTGTAAGTGTTCAATAATTAGGGCCCGAGCACTGCAGTGCGAGGACCCTCTTGGAATTGCTCCGTTTATTAGGGCCCGAGCACCGATGGTGTGAGGACCCTCTTGGAATTTCTACTATTATTATTACCAGAGCACCAACACCGATAGTACCCTATTACACCATCTTATCTTATTATTATAATAATAATATTATTAGGGCCCGAGCACCGATGGTGTGAGGACCCTCTTGTATCTGCTTTGTGTTATTCTTCTTCTTTCTTCGTTCTTCTTCTCCAAAATGAATCGCATTTTTGAGGGCCTAAACATGCTCGAAAAGTCCTGAAACTTTGCACACTCGTCAGACCTGGTGAAAATTTACGTCTGATATAGGTTTCAGAAGAGGGTGTGGCAAAATGGCTCGACACAGCGCCACCTACCGTAAAAAAATCAACAGCCCTCGAGCTGTGTTTCACGTACATGCACGAAAATTGGCAAACATATGTAAAGCATCAGTACCTACAAAAAAGACTCTTGGAGCAATATCCGAAACCCAACAGGAAGTCGGTTATTTTTAATTTTATGAGCAAATTTTGCATCATTTTTGTCATTTGCATGCCTTGTATTTTAACAAACTCCTCCTAGAGATTTATTCAAATCAACACCAAACTTGGTATGCCTAATCTAAAGGCCTTTGCGATGTTAAATTGCGAAGATCTTGAGTTTTCGTTGAAGGGCGTGTCCGTGGCGGCCTGACGAATTTCGATGATTCGCCATGAAAAATGAAGCTGCTATAACTCAGACATACAATGTCCAATCTGCCACAAACTTCACATGTTTGATAAGACTCCTGACCTGAACAGATTGATATGCCCATATTCATTTTATAGTCATAGCGCCACCTACTGGCAACAGGAAGTGACATATTTTACACTGTAACAAACTACCCTGAGAAATTTTATGACATAATTCTTTTTTTTTCAGTCACTCTATTCTAAAGGCCTGTGCGATGTTAAATTGTGAAGATCTTGAGTTTTCGTTAAAGGGCGTTTCCATGGCGCCGTCACAAAGTTCGATGTCTTGCCATGGGAATAAAAGTTATTGTAACTCAGGCATAAAAATGTCCGATCTTGCCCAAACTTCACATGTTCAATAAGAGTCCTGGCCTGAACACATCTGAAGGCCAATATTCCATTGGGTGTGGCAAAATGCCTCGATAGCGCCACCTATACATTTTCAACGTAGTGCGCCTCGAGCTACATTTCACGTACATGTACAAAAATCGGTACACACATGTAACACACCAATACCTACAAAAAAGTCTCTTGGTACGAAATTCGAATCCCAACAGGAAGTCAGTTATTTTGAATTTTCTCTGCAAAATTTGTGTCGTTTTTGAGTGGTTGTCAGGGGTTGTACTTTAACGAACTCCTCCTAGAGATTTATTCAGATCAACACCAAACTTTGTCAGTGTAATCTAAAGGCCTTTGCGATGTTAAATTGCGAAGATCTTGAGGTTTCGTTTTAAGGGCGTGTCTGTGGCGGCCTTACAAATTTCGATGTTTCGCCATGAGAAAGGAAGTTGCTATAACTCAGACATACAATGTCCAATCTGCCCCAAACTTCACATGTTTGAGAAGACTTCTGACCTGAATATATCTACATGCCAATATTCAGATATCGCTATAGCGCCACCTGCTGGCAACAGGAAGTGACATGTTTTACGCCGTAACAAACTACTCCTAGAAATTTTGACATTTTATATTTTTTTTGGTCTGTCTAATCTAAAGGCCTTTGCGATGTTAAATTCTGAACATCTTGAGGTTTCATTAAAGGGCGTGGCCATGGCGCCGTCACAAAGTTCGATGTCTCGCCATGGGAATAAAAGTTATTGTAACTCAGGCATAAAATGTCCGATCTTGCCCAAACTTCACATGTTCGATAAGAGTCTTGGCCTGAACACATTTGAAGGTCATTATTCCACTATAGTCATAGCGCCACCTGCTGACAACAGAAAATTGCTTGTTTTACACTAACTTAAACATGCAATGTCCAATCTGCACCAAACTTCAAATATTTGATAAGAGTCATGGCCTGAAGATATCTAAAGGCCAATGTTCAGTTATAATCATGGCGCCACCTGTTGGCAATAGGCCACAACATGCTTTATACTAACTCAAACATTCTATGTTCAATCTGCACTAAATTTCATATGCTTGATAAAAGTGCTGGACTGAAGAAATCTACATGACAAAATCCAGTTATAATCATAGCGCCACCAGCTGGCAGCAGGAAGATTGGCACATATAAATGACTTTGACATATTCCTCTTATATTTACCACATTCAACGCATATTTCTCGCCGTTCGCTGTTTTTACAAAAGCCACCCGGTGGTGGTGAGCCCGGGTGCGAGGGCCCGTTCATCGCTGCTTGCAGCTTTAATTAGGGCCCGAGCACCGATGGTGTGAGGACCCTCTTGTATCTGCTTTGTTTATTATTATTATTATTCTTCTTCTTCTTCTTCTCCAAAATGAATCGCATTTTTGAGGGCCTAAACATGCTCGAAAAGTCCTGAAACTTTGCACACGCGTCAGACCTGGTGAAAATTTACTTCTGATATAGGTTTCAGAAGAGGGTGTGGCAAAATGGCTCGACAGCGCCACCTATCTTAAAAAAATCAACAGCCCTCGAGCTGTGTTTCACGTACATGCACGAAAATTGGCACACATATGTAAAGCATCAGTACCTACAAAAAAGACTCTTGGAGCAATATCCGAAACCCAACAGGAAGTCGGTTATTTTTAATTTTATGAGCAAATTTTGCATCATTTTTGTCATTTTGCATGCCTTGTATTTTAACGAACTCCTCCTAGAGATTTTTTCAGATCAACACCAAACTTGGTATGCCTAATCTAAAGGCCTTTGCAATGTTAAATTGCGAAGATCTTGAGTTTTCGTTGAAGGGCGTGTCCGTGGCGGCCTGACGAATTTCGATGATTCGCCATGAAAAATGAAGTTGCTATAACTCAGACATACAATGTCCAATCTGCCACAAACTTCACATGTTTGATAAGACTCCTGACCTGAACAGATTGATATGCCCATATTCAGTTATAGTCATAGCGCCACCTACTGGCAACAGGAAGTGACATATTTTACACTGTAACAAACTACCCCGAGAAATTTTATGACATAAATGTTTTTTTTTTCAGTCACTCTATTCTAAAGGCCTGTGCGATGTTAAATTGTGAAGATCTTGAGTTTTCGTTAAAGGGCGTGTCCATTGCGCCGTCACAAAGTTCGATGTCTCGCCATGGGAATAAAAGTTATTGTAACTCAGGCATAAAATGTCCGATCTTGCCCAAACTTCACATGTTCGATAAGAGTCCTGGCCTGAATAAATCTGAAGGCCAATATTCCATCGGGTGTGGCAAAATGCCTCGATAGCGCCACCTATACATTTTCAACGGAGTGCGCCTCGAGCTACGTTTCACGTACATGTACAAAAATCGGTACACACATGTAACACACCAATACCTACAAAAAAGTCTCTTGGTACGAAATTCTAATCCCAACAGGAAGTCAGTTATTTTGAATTTTCTCTGCAAAATTTGTGTCGTTTTTTTTTGCCATTTTCAGGGGTTGTACTTTAACGAACTCCTCCTAGAGATTTATTCAGATCAACACCAAACTTTGTCAGTGTAATCTAAAGGCCTTTGCGATGTTAAATTTGCGAAGATCTTGAGGTTTCGTTTAAGGGCTTGTCTGTGGCGGCCTTACAAATTTCGATGTTTCGCCATGAGAAAGGAAGTTGCTATAACTCAGACATACAATGTCCAATCTGACCCAAAACTTCACATGTTTGAGAAGACTCCTGACCTGAATATATCTACATGCCAATATTCAGATATCGCTATAGCGCCACCTGCGGGCAACAGGAAGTGACATGTTTTACGCCGTAACAAACTGCTCCTAGAAATTTTATGACATTTTATACTTTTTTTTGGTCAGTCTAATCTAAAGGCCTTTGCGATGTTAAATTGTGAACATCTTGAGGTTTCATTAAAGGGTGTTGCCATGGCGCCGTGACAAAGTTTGATGTCTCGCCATGGGAATTGAAGTTGTTGTAACTCAGGCATAAGATGTCCGATCTTTCTCAAACTTCACATGTTCGAAAAGAGTCTTGGCCTGAACACATCTGAAGGTCATTATTCCACTATAGTCATAGCGCCACCTGCTGACAACAGAAAATGGCTTATTTTACACTAACTTACACATGCAATGTCAAATCTGCACCAAACTTCAAATATTTGGAAAGAGTCATGGCCTGAAGATATCTAAAGCCCAATATTCAGTTATAATCATAGCGCCACCTGTTGTCAATAGGACACCTCATGCCTTATACTAACTCAAACATTCCATGTTCAATCTGCACTAAATTTCATATGCTTGATAAAAGTGCTGGACTGAAGAAATGTACATGCTGAAATCCAGTTATAGTCATAGCGCCACCAGCTGGCAGCTGGAAGATTGGCACATATAAATGAATTTGACATATTTCTCTTATATTTACCACATTAAACGCATATATCTCGCCGTTCGCTGTTTTACAAAAGCCACCCGCTGGCGGTGAGCCCGGGTGCGAGGGCCCGTTCATCGCTGCTTGCAGCTTTAATTATTATTATTCTTCTTCTTCTCCAAAATGAATCGCATTTTTGAGGGCCTAAACATGCTCAAAAAGTCATGAAACTTTGCACACGCCTCAGAACTGGCGAAAATATACGTCTGATATGGGTTTCAGAAGTGGGTGTGGCAAAATGGCTCGACAGCGCCACCTATACACGTTCAACGGTGTGCACCTCGAGCTATGTTTCACGTACATGTATGAAAATCGGTACACACATGTAACTCCCCAATACCTACAAAAAAGACTCTTGGAGCAAAATCCGAAACCCAACAGGAAGTCGGTTATTTTTAATTTTATGAGCAAATTTTGTGTATTTTTTGCCATTTCCATGCATTCTACTTTAACGAACTCCTCCTAGAGATTTATTCAAATCAACACCAAACTTGGTATGCCTAATCTAAAGGCCTTTGCGATGTTAAATTGCGAAGATCTTGAGTTTTCGTTTAAGGGTGTGTCCATGGCGGCCTGACGAATTTCGATGATTCGCCATGAAAAAGGAAGTTGCTATAACTCAGACATACAATGTCCAATCTGCCCCAAACTTCACATGTTTGATAATACTCCTGACCTGAACAGATCAACATGCCCATATTCAGTTATAGTCATAGCGCCACCTATTGGCAACAGGAAGTGACATATTTTACGCTGTGACGAACTACTCCGAGAAATTTTATGACAACAAATAGTTTTTTTTTCAGTCAGTCTAATCTAAAGGCCTGTGTGATGTTAAATTGCGAAGATCTTGAGTTTTCGTTAAAGGGCGTGTCCATGGCGCCGTCACAAAGTTCGATGTCTCGCCATGGGAATAAAAGTTATTGTAACTCAGGCATAAAATGTCCGATCTTGCCCAAACTTCACATGTTCGATAAGAGTCCTGGCCTGAACACATCTGAAGGCAAATATTTCATCGGGTGTGGCAAAATGCCTCGATAGCGCCACCTATACATTTTCAACGGAGTGCGCCTCGAGCTACGTTTCACGTACATGTACAAAAATCGGTACACACATGTAACACACCAATACTTACAAAAAAGTCTCTTGGTACGAAATTCGAATCCCAACAGGAAGTCAGTTATTTTGAATTTTCTCTGCAAAATTTGTGTAGTTTTTGCCATTTTCAGGGGTTGTACTTTAACGAACTCCTCCTAGAGATTTATTCAGATCAACACCAAACTTTGTCAGTGTAATCTAAAGGCCTTTGCGATGTTAAATTGTGAAGATCTTGAGGTTTCGTTTAAGGGCGTGTCTGTGGCGGCCTTACAAATTTCGATGTTTCGCCATGAGAAAGGAAGTTGCTATAACTCAGACATACAATGTCCAATCTGCCCCAAACTTCACATGTTTGAGAAGACTCCTGACCTGAATATATCTACATGCCAATATTCAGATATCGCTATAGCGCCACCTGCTGGCAACAGGAAGTGACATGTTTTACGCCGTAACAAACTACTCCTAGATATTTTATGACATTTTATAATTTTTTTTGGTCAGTCTAATCTAAAGGCCTTTGCGATGTTAAATTGTGAACATCTTGAAGTTTCATTGAAGGGTGTGGCCATGGCGCCGTGACAAAGTTCGATGTCTCGCCATGGGAATAGAAGTTGTTGTAACTCAGGCATAAGATGTCCGATCTTCCCCAAACTTCACATGTTCGAAAAGAGTCTTGGCCTGAACACATCTGAAGGTCATTATTCCATTATAATCATAGCGCCACCTGCTGACAACAGAAAATGGCTTGTTTTACACTAACTTAAACATGCAATGTCCAATCTGCACCAAACTTCAAATATTTGATAAAAGTCATGGCCTGAAGATATCTCAAGGCCAATGTTCAGTTATAATCATAGCGCCACCTGTTGGCAATAGGACACAACATACTTTATACTAACTCAAACATTCCATGTTCAATCTGCCCTAAATTTCATATGCTTGATAAAAGTGCTGGACTGAAGAAATCTACATGACAAAATCCAGTTATAGTCATAGCGCCACCAGCTGGCAACAGGAAGATTGGCACATATAAATGACTTTAGCATATTCCTCTTATATTTACCACATTAAACGCATATTTCTCACCGTTCGCTGTTTTACAAAAGCCATCCGGTGGTGGTGAGCCCGGGTGCGAGGGCCCGTTCATCGCTGCTTGCAGCTTTAATTCTTCTTCTTCTTCTTCTTCTTCTTCTCCTCAATGAGTCGCATTTTTGAGGGCCTAAACATGCTCCAAAACTCACGAAACTTTGCACACGCATCAGAACTTGCGAAAATTTACATCTGACATGAGTTTCAGAAGTGGGTGTGGCAAAATGGCTCGATAGCGCCACCTATTAAATTTCAACGGAGTGCGCCTCGAGCTACGTTTCACCTATATGCATGAAAATTGGTACACACGTGTAGCACAACATTATCTACAAAAAAGTATCTTGGTACAAAATCCAAAACCCAACAGGAAGTAAGTTATTTTGAATTTCCTGTATGATTTTTGTGCAGTTTTTTTCCATTTCCATGCCTCGTACTTTGACGAACTCCTCCTACAGTTTTAATCGGATTGTCTTCAAATTTGGTGAGGGTCATCATAAGACCTTTGAGATGTTAAATTGCGAAGGTTTTGAGTTTTCGTCAAGGGGTGTGTCCCTGGCGGCCTGACAAAGTTTGATGTTTCGCCATGAAACAGGAAGTTGCTGTAACTCAGGCAAGCAATGTCCGATCTGCCCCAAACTTCACATGTGTGATAGGTGTTCTGTCCTGAACAAACACTCATGACCAAATCCAGTTATAGTAATAGCGCCACCTGCTGGCAACAGGAAGTGACATGGTTAAAACTGTTATGGACTCCTAGTAACATATTAAAAAGTGTCAACAAGTGTTAAATAGGCTGGAAACATGCTAGAAACATACTAAAACATGCTAGCAACACTTGGCTAAGTGCTAAAGCATGCTACTAATGCAGTGAAAAAGGAAGTTGCTGTAACTCAGGCCAGCAATGTCCGAACTGCCCAAAACTTCACATGTGTGATAGGTGTTCTGTCCTGAACAAACACTCATGACCAAATTCAGTTATAGTCATAGCGCCACCTGCTGGCAACAGGAAGTGACATGGTTAAAACTGTTATGGACTCCTGGCAACATATTAAAAAGTGTCAGGAAGTGCTAAATACACTGGCAAAATGTTAAAAACATACTAAAACATGCTAGTAGCACTTAGCTAAGTGCTAAAGCATGCTACTAATGCAGTGAAAAAGGAAGTTGCTGTAACTCAGGCCAGCAATGTCCGATCTGCCCCAAACTTCAAACTTCAAAATACAGGTATGTGCGCTGGCTGAATTAACATCACTTTTATTCATATCTTTCACATCTACTGCAGTCAGATTCACCGTGTTCACTCTGAAAGGAATCACTTACACGGCTGGGCACTTGTAATGACACATCAAGGATGTTAAGAGGCTAAAAGCAGGTTTAAAACTTGCCCCATTTAAGTCAACAGGGTGCAAATTTTAAAAAAGAGGATAAACACAGTGTAGGCAACACCGATTTTTGTCGCTGTTCTCTGTACTGACAGCACTCCAAATTTACAAAAAAAATGAGCTCAATGTTAAAATTGACCGGAGTTCTCCTTTAACAAGCGGCTCCAGATTTTACACGTGATAACACCACAGTTTGAGTCTTCTCTAGTTTGTGGCTTTGGGAGAGAGTAGCTCATGTTCACAACAGAATAAGGATAAATAGTCAAAAAAGTTTATGGGGTTAGATTTCGGTCACAATTCTGCGTGCGCAAGATCACATTTTGAGCATGCGAAAGGGCATTTCGCACGCGTGTGAACTGAGTTTTGCGGAGAAATATCTGTCTCTCAGATAATAAAATATTTAGAGCGAACAAAAATCAATTTTGCTTTTAAAATAAGTATTTGGATGTGCGCAGATGTTCTCTTTCGCATGTGCAAAGTTTCACTTTCTTGCTCCTCTCATACCAGCCCTGAGTGCTCTCTAAGCGCAGACGGCTCGCTTGCTCAACACAACCCAGCGTTACAATATGCCATAATTCCAGTTTGACAATCGATCACAAGACTCCCTGCATCACCGACCGTGGAAGAGGAAAAATACATGGTGGAAGATGTTTATGTTTAATTTGTTTAAAGGGTTAGTTCACCCAAAAATGAAAATTCTGTCAGTAATTACTCACCCTCATGTTGTTCCAACCCCGTAAGACCTTCGTTCATCTTCGGAACACAAATTAAGATTTTTTTGATTAAATCTGAGAGCTAGATCACTCCACCGTAGACTTCTATAGACGTTATAACTTGCTGGCCCAGAAAATGTATTAAAGCCATCTTTAATATAGTCCAAGTGACTACAGTGGCTCAATCTTAAGTTTATAAAGCGACGAGAATACTTTTTGTGCACAAAAAAAAAATAAGAAAAAAATAACGACTTTATTCCACTATTCATTTCCTTCTCTCTGGGCCTCGAGTGTTTTCACGTAGTGTGATAGCACAGCACGTCTGTGTTGTACGTCACACGCACCACACACATGACCAGCGTCAGCCAATAGTGAGCCTACATGTGACCAACGTGTGACGTACAACACAGACGCGCTGCGCTATCACACTACGTGAAAAGACTCGAGGCACAGAGAGAAGGAAATGAATAGTTGAATAAAGTCGTTATTTTTGTTTGTTTTTTGCGCACAAAAAGTATTCTCGTCACTTTATAAACTTAAGATTGAGCCACTGTAGTCACTTGGACTATATTAAAGATGGTTTTAATACATTTTCTGAATGTATCAAAAATATCTTAATTTGTGTTCCGAAGATGAACGAAGGTCTTACGGGGTTGGAACAACATGAGGGTGAGTAATTACTGACAGAATTTTCATTTTTGGGTGAACTAACCCTTTAATGGCTTGAACACTTCAATTTAAGTTCAAATGTCTAATCAAATCGTATTATTACTGTACATAATGGCATGTCCCAGTGTTTCCTACACCTCAAGTGGTAGTTCTAACTCCTTTCTGAACTGCAAGTTATTTAATTAACATTAATGAAATATGAATGTGACCGAGCTGGGGTCTCAAATGTTACACATTTTCAGAAATGAAGATGGACAGACTTTTCCCCTTTTAATGAGATAAGTGTGTAAAAACGGTACATCACTCGCATCAGAATAAAAAAAGCCATCAAATATAGGCCTACGTAGAAATGTAATAACGTTAAAATAATAAATCAATCTACTTCATATCCTTGGAATTATTTAAACAAAAACATTTCTGTAAAAACAACTATCGTACAAAAAATATATACTGTATTTTCTTATATACTATTTAGGATGGATAGTGTGCACATTGGGATGCAGGCTTGTTCCCCTCAATTTGATCTGACATCTGAAAAATACAGCAGTGATGTGGATATTAATCATTTTAAAATATGTGCTTTATGTGGGTCTTTTCCAGAAGTATGACGCGTTGATGAAGTATTAGACATGTTTTTGATATTTGTTTTAGTTAAATTAAATGTTATATTAATTAAAGGTGCTCTAAGTGATGTCACACGTTTTTTAGGCCAAAAAATTTGTCACATCCTCTAGCTACCTGTCCCCTGAACACACTGTAAAAAAACGCGGTCTCTCTAGACACCACAGGCTCCACAAACAACAAGAAAAACAAACTGGGCTCACCCGCACCACGAAACATAACAAACTGTTACAGCCAATAACCGACAAGAAAGATTTGGGGGTGGGGTTTGGGGGGCTTAGTGCACGGATGAGGAGAAGGGAGGGTAGCTAACCTCCGTTTTGTTTGACAACAATTCGAACGTCAACAAGAAGTTACGACTCCCGGCATCGCTTAGAGCACCTTTAAGTATCTGTCTTTAGATTCTGAGTAATGCTGAAACGTTTTAACTTAAATCAAGAGACAGCTGTATGTGGGTCGCAGGTGTGTGTGTCGCATTGAACATTACGTCGCGGCAGTTGTGTGTGGCCTTGCTATGATGACCAGCTGCATTGAGGGGTACTATCTCTGGGTATGATCTGCAATGGAAAATGGAGCACGGCCAGAGCAGGTACTGGTAATAGAAAATGCACATAGGCTTAAAACACGGTCAAGTCCTTCAGTCAAAAACAATAGAAGCTAAGTTCCTTCCAGTAACAAACAAACAAGTTCATTTATAATCAGTATTAATATACAGATGTTGTTTTCAATTTACACACAATGGCAACTTTGCCTCCTACCCTCACAGCATCAGCAGAGCAGAGCCATTAGGTTGCCGCTTAACAATAATTGCAGTTTGGAGCTTGAATTAAAATTAAGCATGAACAAACTTTGCCTCTATTAATGCTTCTAATGCAGGAACATTAAGGGGGTTAAAATTTCTTAAAAGGGTTCAAGCTGCTCTGTAAATGTGATCAACAAAATCTAAAAACCACTTGTAAAACTGACTGCTATCAAGTGTGATTTTGGCACAAACCTTTGGCAAGAGACTGAGTTTAATTATTCTGACAATTACAATTATTGAATTTAGAGATGGGTCATGATTTTCGAATTTTCATTCATTGTCAAATGGAATAGTTTGTTATTATTGCAGAGTTTATAAAGTAAAATAAAAAGTAGAAAAGGTAAATAATCTTCACATGTATTAAGCTGGAACCAACAAATGTTTTACATGAGGAATTACAATTATCAAAATAGATAATCCCTCCAATAACAAAATAAAAGTCAAGTACTTCAGGAACACTACAAATGCACATGCACACATCACACACCATCACCAAGAGCATGCTTTCATGCCATAATTTTCCAAACCACCTGTTTTATACAACAAAGCTGACTTAATGATCGTGTGAAAGTTTAGTAGCGGCGCTCATCATTCAACAGCGGCGTTGCGCCGAATATAGGGGGAACACTGGTTTCTGTTATGTGCACGTCAGACTTTCTGGGCGCAGCTCTTCTGTGAAAATCGAGTTTGACATTTGTAAATCGATTCAGAACTGTCCATATCGTGATGCATCTAAGAATCACTTTTGGGCCAGTCATAAGTTAGTAGGGGTTGAACATTTCACCTCGATTATGTTGTGGCAAAAATTTACATTAACCATCATCACTGCGTATAAGAGACACTCAGAGTCAAATTAATAAAAGAAAGAAGTATTTATTCTTGCAAGAATAGGCCCAGTCAACACAGCAGTTACACTGTGGAGTGAGTGAGAATGCTTGAGTGGAGGAAGGGATGGTGCTCTGTCTGTCTGTCTGTTATCGGCCTGCTAAAGCAAGCTTAAACAAAATAATTATAATGAACCAAAACAACCCAGCTGACTTTTCTAAAAATCAAACAAATAGTGAACAGATATGCTTTGAAACTGGTTAAGAGACTATGTAAATTAGGTAAAACCTAAAGAAAATGTGAAGTAAATATTTTTAGAGCTAACTGCTATAAAGAAAACTTTGAGTGTGTGATGTGACTGCACTTTATGTCTTGTATGTGCTAGTTTGTTTGTACTATTATTTCCTGATTTTGTGGATATTGTGTCATTAACCTCTGGAATGAGTGTTTTATCATTACAGATGGGTTAAGTGAAATGACAAACTTTAAAGGGTTAGTTCAGCCAAAAATTAAAATTATGTCATTAATGACTCACCCTCATGTCGTTCCAAATCCGTAAGACCTCGGTTCATCTTCGGAACACAGTTTAAGATATTTTAGATTTAGTCCGAGAGCTTTCTGTCCCTCCACTGAAAATGTATGTACGGTATACTGTCCACGTCCAGAAAGGTAATAAAAACATCATCAAAGTAGTCCATGTGACATCAGAGGGTCCGTTAGAATTTATTGAAGCGTGGAAAATACATTTTGCTCAAAAATAATGACTTTATTCATCATTTTCTTCTCTTCCGGGTCTGTTGCGAGCGCGTTCACAACACTGCAGTGACGCCGCTGACGTACGACGCTGCTGACGTGTTTTCTTTGTTATTGGGCGCACCAGAGAACACGTCAGCAGCGGCGTACGTCAACAGTCACAGCAGTCGCGTTCACAATAGACACGGAAGAGAAGAAAATGATGAATAAAGTCGTAATTTTTGTTATTTTTGGAGCAAAATGTATTTTCGACGCGTCAATAAATTCTAACGGACCCTCTGATGTCACATGGACTACTTTGATTATGTTTTTATGACCTTTCTGGATGTGGACAGTATACCGTACATACATTTTCAATGGAGGGACAGAAAGCTCTCGGACTAAATCTAAAATATCTTAACCCTCTGGAGTCTAAGGGTATTTTTGGGGCCTGGAGAAGTTTTGTCATGCCCTGACATTTGTGCTTTTTTCAGTTTCTTATAAATATCTAAATGGCTAAAGTCTAATCTCACTGTAATCAGCACAAACCGGGCTAAAATAATATGTGAGCAGCATGTATGTACATGATTGTGTTTTTGAAAAAAAAAAAATGTTATGCGTGGTTAGTGAAAAACTAAAAATGTTAAATCACTTGAATAAGGCAATAAAACACATACAGAAAATTGGTTCCCGGGACTTTTGAGAACTGGAGCTTGTAGCATAGAATTTTTTTTTCTAAATGATGTGAAAATCATCTTTTTTTACTCACTTACAGAAAACAATATATTGATTTAAATTTTCTAAGACACTTTTTGTTGGTAAAAGTCATATGCGAGTAGGCGTCAACTATCATGAATTCACACCTGAGAAGACAAAGGCCTGCATAATGAGCTGCATAATGAGCCATTCAGTCAGCTGTGTCACTGAGAGAGGGATGAGTTACAAGAAAGAATGTGAGGACAAAATAAATGTATATAATTTTTATGTTTGTAGTTTATTTAGAATATATTTAATTATCCCACAACATAATTTAATATTCACTTGTGAGTGCAGTTAAACAGTTTATTAGGAACAATCAAAGCTGACTTTCAAACTGAATTTTTTGCATCATTACTCCAGTCACACAATCCTTCAGAAATCCTTTTAACAATCTTATTTTCTACAAAAAAAAAAAAAAAAACATTTATTTGTTATTATTATCATCATTATTATTATTATTATTATTATTAATGTTGAAAAGAGCTGAGAATTTTTTTTTTCCAGGTTTTTTAGGGGGGATAAATTGAAAGAACAGCAATGATTGGTACATTTGTTACAGTTAAATTTATTGTTACATTTATATTATTTACATCAAGCTTTTGAATGGCATAGTAGTGTATATTGTTATTGAAACTTCATGATGTTTCACTTGATTATACATTTAGTCAGGAATTATAGTTTGGAAAAAGTCTTTGGAAAAAGTCTAACTAGTAAAATGTTTACATGTTATGTGAAAACTAGTACAAGTATATAAATAAATAAAAAGAGACTTACTCATGTTTATGATCTCTGCTGGATAAAGTGCTTCATTCTTTTTTTCTGAGGAAATCCAAATCTCAATCCTCAACCACATCACATCTTTTTGGGGGGTGAATTATGTCTTATTCCTCTCATCGCGAAGCAAACAGTAAAATAAAAAAAACTTGAAGAACAATCTCGCTGCGTTGTCTTCTGTTGTGTGGGCATATTCAAAAGCCGCGCGCTTTAGTGAAACATTAAAATCTCAAAAGCGCGCTCGGCGCAGGGGCGTGGTCGCATTAGAAGATAATGAAGGGAGACGTGAAAAACTGACATCGCGTTGTTTTCATATGGATTACTTTATCACAGAATATTTGTTTTCGGCAGCACTTGTTTAGTTTAAAAGTAGACATGTCAGGCTTTCTGTAGATATCTCTCTCATGTCTCTTCGTTGAGTATTCACTGAGTTACAGTTCATTTTAATGACGCGTTTGTAACTGAAGATGAGCGCAGACAAAGGCTGCAGACAGCACTCCTTGTTTGTTATCTTTATTTTATAAGTGCACAAAGTTTTGTTGTTATTATGTCTGTATACAAAAAAAGGTAGACCCTTTACAGATTCGATTGATGTATTGCTCTTATCTGTACGATCAAAACTGAAAGTGTAATTTAAGTTCTTTTCGGGGTTATCAGGAGAAAATACCCCAAAACGCGTATACGCGTTAATCGACTTCAGAGGGTTAAACTGTGTTCCGAAGATGAACGGATGTCTTACGGGTTTGGAACGACATGAGGGTGAGTCATTAATAACATAATTTTGATTTTTGGCTGAACTAACCCTTTAAAGCATGGCAATCCCATCAGAAATGTGTATCATAGCAAGGGAAGCACACAAAAAAAGCCAATTGGAACACCAAAATCAAATAACCCTGACCCCATCAAATAATTTTACCTGCAGCCGCATTTATCCTATTATGACACGTCTGAGGGTCTTTCCCTTAATGGTGTCCAGTGATTAAAGAAAGGACTAATGAAGGTGACATGAATCTCCCCTTTCAGTGCGCCACTTCAGCAGAAGAAAGACAAAAGGACAGAAAGTTACTCAGACTTTCTATCAGTAACAGTATGAAAATCATACTTAATACTATCCTAGAGTAGGTTTTCGAACAGTACGTGGGTTAAAAATTGACTTACGTTGGTGAATCATGGGTCTTTCTGTTGGGTGTTCTCCCCCAATAAAAATCTTATTCCAATGCTTGATCTAAAAAAAAAATAAAAAAATAAATAAATAAAGAGTAAACAAATATCTTTTCAATATCGTTATCAGTGTTTGAAGAGGTTATGTAAACATAATTCTAAAGAATAAATGACGGTTTTATCACTTTACACATTCACACGCTTTTTTACCTCTCATGCGTTTGAGTTTTAGTTAGCTGACAACATAAACACATAACGTTAACTTACCAACAACGAAACACAGCAATGTCAGATGGTACTAACACATGAAATAACGTTACATGCTAATATCGCTACGCTAATAGTGAAGCAGTACAAAAACCCACACAGAGATAACTTATTTATCTTATGAGGTTGCAGTAACGTTAAGATGACAGTTAAGTTACCCGAGTCCCTAAACGTTAACGTTAGACTGTTAAGGACTGAAAAATGTTTTCTTACCTGATATTGCCAGTCTTTACAGACCACGTACGACCCCTTCCTCTGTTCACATTCCAGCTTTTGTTCTTCATTGACATATCAACTAAAATTCGCTCAATGTGAGAATTCAACAGGCAGATATAAAATAATCCAGGTCTGACCGAGTAATCAACGCAAAGCAGCTGCTCCGACCGAGAGTAACAGACATATTTTCAAATTTAAAATAGGCGCGCAGAGCCGCGCACATTCTCATTGGACAGTTTCCTGGAAAACAGACAGATTAACCAATCATGCTCAAAGTAAACCAACTAAACAAAAAAAAACAAAATAAATAGTTTGCGCGAGTTAACACAGCTGTGTATTAAGTTTAATTTGCAGTCTGTATTATTATTTAATTAATTGCTCAAATGAAAAGACACAATAAGAAATCAAATGTAACAATGCAATGTAAACTGTTAGGCAAGCAGATAAAATTGTAAATTCACACAAAATCACATAAGGCAAAAGGTTTCTGCTGCACTGCTCTCTTGAGGGTTAAACTATTATTGTTAATAATGATAATAATTATATTTTAACATATACATTGAAGAGCTGTTATGATAAAAAAATCATTAAATGCTAATTAATTATCATAATACGTTTAAAGGCAGAAACACTTCTAAATCGATGTTGAAATTTTGTACAAG
Organism: Cyprinus carpio; assembly: GCF_018340385.1. NCBI lineage: Eukaryota > Metazoa > Chordata > Actinopteri > Cypriniformes > Cyprinidae > Cyprinus > Cyprinus carpio. The sequence goes on from NC_056615.1 coordinate 193,923, forward strand.
ATCTGTACGTCAACATAATGTTTTCAACAACATACAACATAAATATCTATATTTATGTTGTTGAAAACATTGTTATTTCAACGTACAGATCTTGTAAAAAATTCAACGTTGATTTAGAAGTGTTTTTGTTAACCTTTTTCAACCATGATGTAGCATTAAACGTTATTTCAACATTGTTTCAATGTTGAAACAACAACTGACATTATTTCAATCATATTTCAACGTTGAAGGTAGGTCATGTGCCGGTTGGGTAAATATATTAAATTACCTTTAGTGATATCTAAAGCACAGAGACTAGAAAAACAATTACAATGTTTGTTTACATGGTTGTGTAATGTTTCAACCATTTTAATGTCTACAATTCCTTCACCCCCAGTTTACCAAAGATCAAGTTTATGCTACAAGAGCCTTGGTTGAACTGTTGAGCCCGCAGAATAAATTTCTAGTCTTTCACACATTGCTCACCTATTGTAAATTAAAAATATATAGCACCCCATTGTAAAGCTTTATTCATAGTGTGGCTGTTTGTTCCCATCAACCGAGGCCTAATGATTTCACTGCAGTGAGGGCCTTGAATTTTGTTGAATATAGATTGATTTTGTGTCTTAATGCTACAACGTTTTTAAAGTGGACATGTGTCAATATAGTCTATGGTCAATATATACGATAACAGAAAAACACTGTCAGGGCAGCATTTCAAACAGACAAAAAGGACAATGTCCTTAAAAGCCAAGCCAAAAGAGGACATATCAGCACACAAGATTCAAGAGTCCTTTCACACCAACAGGCAGACAGGCATTAGGAGGTTAGTGTCCAGCATTCTTGAGCCTGGTTGTTTTGCAGAAAAACTGTCCCAAAGCATGATGATCAGAGACTTGAGGCTGCAGCACCACTTGCCAGACAGCAGCAGCTGAAACAGTCCACGGGTGGGGGCTGAAAATGTTGCCACTCAATTTTTTTCTCTGCCACTTATGAAATTTTTACAGAACACTTCAGAATTGTAAACACTGAGTCAGCGCCTGACAGTAGAAACACTGGATATATGATACATAAACAATCACTGACTATTCTTGATTTAAGAATTTTATATTAAACTTAAGCCGTGCAATTATTTCCTGTACAATAACTGTATATTTAGTTACACTGTGCAACAATACCTCCTGCTGTATTCATCCATCTTTCAAGCCAATATTTTAGATCTGTGTATGTAGTATAACACACAGTAATTATTATGTTCAATTTTTATTTACAGCATATCTGCATGAAAGGTAGCCTACATAGCTGTTTTTTTTATGTATATATTTTTTATCTATCACTCTTGTATCTGCACTTGTTGAATCTTAAGCTGAAGTGGCCAGCAAAGTTTATCTTTGCTTCTGAAAAATAATATTTCTTAATTGTATATTTCTGCATTGGTGGCAGGGGACTTGGAAGTTTTGAATTGACCCTGTATTTGATAGGTGTGAGGTGCTAATTTCATTCCTGTCTGCATGCCATGTAACTGACATCAGAAGCCAGAGTTGATAAGACACTACAGACACCAGCAAAGTAGGTACTGGGAAAAGAGCCCCAGGCCAGCATCTGTAATAGACTTTGGGGCTCATGGGCCCATGGACTCTGTGAAAGTGGGATGAAGATCGCAAGATGGCCATTAATGACTGAAGTCAAAGACTTCTAACATGTCAGGGTAGTGCAAGCTTGTTTTACTCCATTCAGGCTGCCTGGCTCTCTGGCTGTCTCTGTTCTTAATGCCCTCTGTGTACTGGTATTGTCATTCTGTATTTAGGCTATGTTAGGGGAGTGGGCCTATGCATGATGTGAACTGGCTGCATTGTACTTTTGCTAAATCATTCCTCTGACCAAAACATGATGATCATATAGTGGGATGTTGTACAATCATAAAGATTCACTGATGAGTTAATCACAAACTTGGGCATGTGCACCATGCACTTTTGGACTAAAACAGATAAATCAAATCAATGTTTTCTTTGCACCAATTTTCAGGTGAAAAGGTGAAAGGATTTTCATTTATTAAAAGATAAAAATAAATCTTTGGGCAAAAAAAAAAACTTAATTAGGTTAGCAAATGCTGTTATGCTATATTTTCATAACACTAGCTAAGCTTTACGTTATACGCACCTAATCGCACTTACTCTTAACAGTAGCTCTGTTTATAATGATGACTTTAGTTGTCCAGGCACAAATTGCCTCTCTGAGGACATTAAAGTTTTCTAAGTCTAAGGTAACAAGCCATTGTTCAATTTGTCTTTTATTGATATTTTTTGCTAAGTTACTGTGTCCCTTATCTTTCTTTTTTTGTATATTATAGAGAATCCAGATACAGCAGGACTGGAGGATTTGTGAAAACAGGAAGAATGTGTGGTCAATATGTCAGTTTCATGATTACCAATGTAAATAATTTGTTAATATGTTAATTTGTTAATATGTAAAATGTTAATAATTGCACACATTCGGTTCGCTTATATGTTCACAAGCATTAAAAGGTACATATATGTACCTTTTCTTTAAAAGGTTAAAGTACAATATCAAGAGCCAGCCCTGATTGGCTGCTTGATTTTCAAATTAAATGAACGTCCAGGTGGCGGTCTTTCTTTCGGCGGAGACGAAGTCATAGCACGTTACAGGGCAGTAAAATCAGCAGTGAGCAGTGAAATATTTGCAGTGGTAAAAGTTATTAATTCCCAAAGATTTGAATTAACAATCCACAGTGTTAAACGGTACTCGTGTTCAGTGTTGTTATATGGTGTAACTTCACTTTTACACTAAAAATGCGAAATATAAAACCCGCCGAATTGTCTGGACTCCGCCCTTCAGTGACTGCTGCCTCGCGAAGCGACAACGCCATCTTTTCTTCGAGCGACCGAGACGGTAAGCTGGACTGCTTTTCTCTTGATAAAAGTACATTGGAAAAACATTTTTGTTGATAATTTAACTCAAAATATGATTTGGTGGTGAACACATTTATAAATTACTAACCGCGAGTGTTTTGTCAGGTTTAGTGTTAAGTTTGTTCGTTAATTTATGTTATAACGTTATATGCTTTACGCTTCTTTTATTTTTAGTTGGTCGACACGTCCTCTTGCCTGTGTTCCCTCCTCGGCCTGGGGTTACTGCGAATCTGGCGCTGAAGACTGAAGCTGCTAACGTTATATTCGGTAGGTTTTCTACTGAAATGAGAGAATTCATCAAATGGTAAATTAATTTGTTTTTGAAAGCATTGAGTGCGGCATTTCGCTGTTTCCATGCTTTGAAACGGTAATAGTGTGAGTGTTAAACATTATACGCTAACAACTTTTTTGTGACGCATAACACCGTGTTGAAGTGTGCTTCTCGCCGCTGCAGATGTGCAGTCTTTCTGCAGACAGAGCTGCTATAACGAGGAACATTTACCAAACATTTGATTGACGTTATCTAATGCAAAAGTCTGAAATTAGAGCACGTTTAAAAACTTCTATTCGCTACTGTCTTGCGTTGCTTGTTCTCAGAGCTGAATAGCATGTCTGTCGTGTCGTCATATCTGCGTCAAGACACAAACGCGCTTCCGTGAAGTTTTTCTTATGGCAAGTAACGTTTCGTTTATGCAAGTATCGTGAAAGTACGCAGCCCCGCACGTCACTTGTAGGAGAAAAACATACAATCCGTGGCGACGGTTTTGCAATCCTTCCCGTCAGTTTCTAAACCGTACTCACAAATTCTTAAACTGTTCCCTCGGTTTAACAAATCGTTTATAAACTGACGGGACAGATTGCAAAACCATCGGCACGGATTGTATGTTTTTCTCCTACAGGTGACGTGCGGGGCTGCGTATGAATGTGAGTTAAAGGTAGGTGAAACTGTAAATCTTCAGTTGTGTTTCAAAGATAACAAAAGTCTTGGCTAAGTAAACTGATGAAATTTTCATTTTTTAACGAATCCTGTAATAAAAGTATATGGCCATATGTGTCAGCCGAGATGCTTGCTAATGCCAGGTTGTGAACAGAGCCACTGTGTGACTACACAATCAACTTAGCAGAATGGTTCCTGAGAGAGACGTTGTCATTAATTGTTTAATCCAACTCCCAATTTTCTTTTTTTTTTCAAGAAGCCAAGTTCCTGGCTTCTCCCAAGACCTTCAAGGATCCAACTGACCTCTGAATCAGCTGTTAAGAAGTATGAAACAGATTGTCTAAGTTTAGGCTATATTTCAGAATAAGAATATCTATATTCATGTTGTACCTATATTCTGTGTTCATGCATTTTTTGCTGAATTTGTCATATCTGTTATTTAGAATGGGACAGCTATATTGCGTCAATTAGTCTCCTACTTCATTTGATTCCACCATCATTACAAGGCTGCAAGGGATCTGGAAAAATGTCATCCTGTCAAGCTGAAAAACATCTTCAAAAAGGTACATTTGGACATTTCTGTCAATACATATTGTCTGCCTCAAAATATTGCCAAATGGGTTGTATATGAAAAACACATTTAATATAAAAAAAATCAGTTGGAGAGCTGACCTCGAGTCCTTTATTTTTAACATAATTAACATTATTTTTTTTTGTTTGCACTGAAAAGAGGACATTATTAATTACACTTAAAACAACAGCAGAGGTGTTAAATACCCCATAGTGTAAAATTTGAACAACAACAGCATGTGTAACACTTTACACTTGGAGTGTAATTTTTCTAGACAATTGTTTAAAATGAAATGTAAAATGTGAAAATGAAAAGGATTTAATTAAATTCTGATTTTAATTCAGTGTGTGTGTTGTATATATATAATATATATATATATATATACACACCTTTAGAAATAACTGCAAATTACAAGCTAAATACAAAACTTAGTTCTAGAATTTGCATTCAGAGATAGTTTGACAGCAATTACAACACCAACACAGCACATATGAGACCAAATTGAAATGAACCTACTGTATGTATACACTGCAGAACAAATATTCCTCTGAAGAGTGTCTGACATGTATATCTTGGATCGTTAATTTTAATTTCTATCAAAAATGCTTTTGGAAAGTATACCTCATACATTAATGGGAGAAGTCTGTAGATATATTGGATAGTGTCTTTATTTACTTTAAAACAATGTATGTTAAACTCCATACATTAATAGGAAAAGTATGTAGATACATCGGATAGCTGCTTTAAATTAAAACAAAGTTTATATAAAGTAAACTATGAATTATTGGGGAAAGTATGTAGATATATTGGATAGTTGCTTTTAAGTATTATAAAACAAAGTTTATATAAGTGAAACTCCATAAATGAATGGGAAAGGTATGTAAATGTACTGGATAATTGCTTTTAATTACTATAAAACATTTTTTATATAAAGTGAACTCCATGAATTTATGGAAACAGTATGTAGATATATTGGATAGTTGCTTTTAAGTATTATAAAACAATGTTTATATAAAGTAACCCTATACATTAATAGGAAAAGTATGTAGATATATTGGATAGTTGCGTTTAATTACTATAAAATTATGTTCATTCAAAGTAAACCCCATACATTAATGGGAAAAGTATGTAGATATATTGGATAAATGCTTGTAATTACTGTCAAATATTGTTTATATAAAGTAATGACTATAAAAAAATATGGCTTTGCAAGCTATTATAATGTGATCTTATTTTTTCTACAGTTCAAAAACCTAAATTAAACAGAATTTAATATTAATAGATTTGATAATCCCATGAAATAAAAACCTAAAGCTTTTAAAATATGGTATTTTAAGTAAAGTTATGTAATTTTTTTTTGTGTTTTACATCTAAAAATCTGTACTTTGACGGGGAATTCTTGTGGATGTAATTGATAATGTTATGAATTTACCAAAGAAATTACTGTGTAAAAAACAGAAGACTTTAATTAATTGTATAATTTTAAGGTATTTCTGCAATAATTTCCAGTTTATATGCAGATTTATTCATTTTTTTTAACATTCTACAGACATTTTTTAATGATATTTCTTTTCATTCTTCAGCAGCGGAACTGTAAAAATACAGAAAATGTTTACAGTAAATATCTGTATTTAAAAAACAGAATTATTCCGTAGAATAACTTAAGGTTTTTTACTGTAATTTGACGGTAAGTGTTTGGCAACTTTGCTGCCAGACTTTTTACCGTTTTTTTGTCTTTTTACATAAAATTTAATGTAATTTAACATTCAAGAGGTTTCACAGTAAAAAAACACAGTCTTAATTTTAAATATGTGAATTTTTTTTGACTTTTTACATAGAATTTAACGTAATTTAACATTCAAGCCAATTAAACAAAAGAATAATCCTGTAAAAAAAAAAACTATAACAATAAATTTATCATTATATGAATTTACCGATTATTACTTTATTTTATGGTTAATGTTTTTAATAAAAGTTTTTTTTCTGTATTTTAATGACATTTACACGTAATGTTAAAAAAACAGAAAATATCTGTAAAATAATACAGTATATTTCTGTGAACAAACCTTTTTTTTTTTTTTACAGTGTATTGAACCTGCTTTTTAAACCTATAACATTTACATATAATTTGATTTCTTCACAAATAAATTAATGCTCTCTAAGCATTTAAAATCACAAACTTCAACACAAACATTATATTTTATTTTAAACACATATTAACAACAAGAAGAAAAAAACAATACATTTTCTTTTAAACACATAAAAAAAAAATCAACTTGATTTGGTTATGTACAGATCTGATTATATGGTGAACGAGACAAGGACCACGATGATAGAGCTTATCTCTTTTTTCTGGATTCTTGTTAAGCCATTATCAGATTTACACAATTTCATTGTTCTGCTCAGTTGTATTGTGAGGTGCATAATTAATGACAGTATTTTAGTTTAGTTAGAAACAGACATATATGGTACATTTATAATACTTCACAAATACCATAATATTCTTCATACAATATTTATTTTTCCATATAGCCTAATAATAACAAAAAACAAAAATGCACTGGTATTGGTACTCCTGACTAACCACCAGGATGGGGTTCAACTCCCTGCAGTGTAATTGAAATGGTCTATAGCAAACAATAACAAGCAAAGACGTAAACAATAACAAAGGCGTTGGAACGCTACTGCGCATGTCTGGTCCTGAAGCATTTCCGGTAGCGGTATTTTTTAAATCTCAGACCTGTCAAAACAATTGTGTACTTTTTAAGTCTAGCGAAAAGGCAAAAATAATAATAATAATAATAATAATAATAATAATAATAAATATAATCAACTGTGCTTGGCATTACCTTTTAAATATGACTGAGGTGCAAACTTACAAAGAACAATAAAAGTAGTCATCCGGACGGCTCAAAGCGGCTCTGATTGATGCTGCGTGCGTGTACACGAGAGATAGCGGTAAATGTATATCGCAATCTGGATGCAATAAGTTCCTTGTGGATATACTTGGGATCATTCATTCGTACAATGGATGACATTAGTTTTATGTTTGGTTAAACTGAAACAAGACAAACAGTGTCACTTAACGTGCTTATCATGGTTTGTCGCCAAGAATTCCGGGGAGGTTTTTAAAGGACAGTTCACATGTATTGCTGGGTAAGTATAGCCTATATCTACGCAAATATTAATTTTCATATTTATTTGTACAGCGCTCTTCAAAATACATATCACTGCAGCCTCACAGAACATGCATGTATATTGCACCGCTAAATAAATAAAAAACAAACCAATACATACATGCCATTCTAACTGATTTAATTTGTTTCCTCATACACATACAGAATAATATTTAAATATTAATTTTAAATAAAAATAATGATTTCCTATTTTAACCTATTTAATCCGGCAGGTCACAATATTTTTTTTGTTTTTTTTTTTTTAATCAGTGCTGGAAACTGTTGTGCTGCTTAATATTTCTTAATAACTTGAGATAACGTTAGGATTTTTTTTTTTTAAAGTGTAAAAAAAAAAAACATTTATTTAAAATATAAATTTTTTTTATCATCACTACTGTTCAAAAGTTTGGGGTCAGGGAGTTTTTTTTTTTGTTTTTTTTTTTTTTTTTTTTTAATATTAACACATTTATTCAGCAAGGATGTTAAATTGATTTTTTTTTTAATAAATAAATAAAAGATAATAAAGATATTTCAGATTTCTATATTTGTAAAATCTCTGCCAGGATTCAATCAATCAGTCCTGTAAGTATCACAGGTTCCATAAAAAAATATTAAGCAGCATAATAGTTTCCAGCACGGACAATAACCAAGTATCAAATCAACACATTAAAATAAACACTGAAGGATCGTGTGACACTTAAGATTGGAGTAAAAGCTAATGAAAATTCAGCTTTGCATCACAGAAATAAATAAAAAAAATAAAAAAACAAAAAAACCATTATAAAAAATAATAACAACATTTCACAATATTACTGATTTTGTCTATATTTTTGATCAGATAAATGGAGGCTTGATTTGCATAAGACAGATCGTACGACTGATCTTAATATTACGGTCTGTTTCCCAAAAGCATTGTAACTTAAATAGCACTTGAAAATCATCGTAGATCTACGAGTGATCTGGAGTAATCGTAAAGCCGATTTATGCGGTCACCTGCAGGACAATCGGCAGATTACACCTTTAACTTTATTCAAGTGCAATGTGATTATAATAAGAATTTGATTGTGCTTTATTGCACACTTTATTACTCTCTTTTTTTTAAATGAATATATAAATTAACTAATTAAAAAAGGCAGAACAAAATAGAAATACACATCTAAATTAAATGACTGAAAAAGAAAAAGAAAACAAATAAAATAAATAATGTAGGAAATATGTAGGAAATATGGGGGTTGGGGCCTGTTAATGACTTGCTGACGTGCACGAAAACCAACAATGTATTGGACCCGGAAATAAGGTCTCTATATACTGTAGTACTATAATATATGTATATATTTATATAAAGTATATTATTATGTAAATGACGATATAATATTATAATATTGTATTATAATAATTTTGTATTATAGTTATTTATTTTGTCCGGGTTGTCTAGAACGCAGCATTAGGTTTTACATTTCAATAAACAAGGGTGTAGTAGGCTACTACAATTACGAACCATTCTATAAGTTTACATTTCAGCACTTGGCAAACGGATAGCGACTCCTAAGTAGCACTTAAATCACATCTACGTGCGATTGTGTAAAGTGCATTTTTGGGAAACGCACGTGAAACAATAACGAACGGTCGTAAAATGACTCGTAGAAAACGCTCTTAAGCACTAAGATCAAGCGTTATCGGGAAACCCGGCCCTGGGTGTTCATATGGTCATATGTGGTTTAGCACTTCAGGATGATCAGCTGTCCTTCCTGCGTTTCCCTGTAGCACTCACTGTCTTAGGTGTCTTTCATTACAGATGATGGCTTTCCTAAAGACAAAAGTAGAAAAATTTTTTTTAATTTAATGCACAATATTCATAAATAATACTACTGTTTGATACATCAGTACATGTTGGAATTAACATTAGATAACCATGATGAGTGATGAAAAATATTTAGCCTACCGTTAATTTTTGTAAACTAACTTACTGCTGTTATCTATGGAGATAGAATTGTTGCTTAATTCCAAATAAATAGATTATGATCCACAAATAAATGAAAAGAGATTTAAAAAAAAAAAAAAAAAAAAAAAAAAAAAAAAAAATGTAACATATTGACAAATAAATAGAATGAGATACACAAATAAATCTTAAAGATTCACAAACAAGAATTAAATCACAAATAATTAACATGAGATTTGCAAATAAAAAACAATTCACAAATATATATTTATGTCACAACCACAGCTTTGACTAGCATTTATTTATGAATCGCGTCCTGTGCGTCCTGTAACATAAAATGCTGGTGCTTGGTTGGCATGATACACAGTCTAATGGTCTAACGAAATCCAATTTCATATAAAATAAACATCTTTTACTGTAACGTTACCCCTTTTATGGCCCTTATTCTTACCTATTTGAGCCCAATGCAGATGAATGAAGTTATATCAGGACGAGACCATGCCCTGATTGTAAAAGCAAAACGTGATTGGCTATAGCGGAGATCGTGCTACGACTGGTCAGCGAAATATGGCTGTTATCTGATTGGCTTGAGTAGACGGTGGGTGGAGTCCACGTATTTGTAGATAGTCAGCACGTCTTGACGCAAGAAATGTTTCACAATTCGCAAATGCACAGGACGCAACGGCGATTCACAAACCTAAATGCTCTAGACAAAGTTGTGGTTGTGTGTGACATAAATATATATTTGTGAATATGTTTTTTATTTGCAAATCTCATTTTAATTATTTGTGAATTTAATTTCTTGTTTTGTGAAACTTTAAGATTTATTTGTGTATCTCATCACTATTTATTGATAACGTGTTTTATTTTTTTTTTAAATCTCTTTACATTTACTATTTATATCATAATAATAAATAAACAAAACTAACCAACAAATCTAACCCCCATCACTAATCAACATTCAAGTTTAATAAAACACTAAATCTAAAAATATACATTTCAATAACTTCATGTACTTACTCACGCATTTATCTGCTGACAAGAACGCTTGGCAAAAAACGGAAATAAAAGAAATAGCCCACATAACACTAAACAAAAAATCAAAAAACTAAAAGAAACATTAAGTTATATGTAAGCAATGACGAAAGCACAATTTTGCATCATACTTGGAAGAGTTAACGTCGCGCTAAGCACAAATTTTTGCATCAGCATCCAGACGTAGTTAACGTAAATAAATACAAATAATCAAATGGAAGACAACAACATTTCCTTACCTGAATCGAAATGTATGTGCGCTGTAGATCCAAGAGCTGCGAGATGTTATTCTGCTTCTCGCTTTACTGCTGCAATCCAGGCGTGTTTCTAAACCCTTTAATTTCCAGTTATTTATACATTAATGTTAATTCCAGGTCAGAGGCAAGGGGTTTGCTGTCGTGACTTTTGCAAACAGCACTGAATGCGCACTGAAAACACACATTAAAAAAATAAAAAAATAAATATTTATACTATATATATATATATCATATATATACTATATGTAAACTCCGCAACAAATCGCTGATATCTAATGATGTATTATTTTTTGTAATGGATTATTTGTTAATTAAAGGGTAATAAAACTATCTAACAACATTATAATTGACAAATAGCCAATTAAAGGGTAAGAAATCTGGCGAACCACATGATTTTTGTCAAAGAGCCAGGTGCGGCTTGGTACATTCCCGACCCCTGTTCTGGAAGATTAATTCTTCAAACAGTGGTACAAGAGAATGTGGTGCTGATCCTTCAAGAGTCACTCAAAAAAGCTTATCTGTGCCATAAAGCCTCTGAAGACTTAGTTTTAATATACAGTATACAATATGGAATTGGTAAAATGTGCTTGGAAAAAAAAAATACAGAATCAGAATATCAATGCGCCTATTATTCGGCACTCTGTGAAAAAGCTAGGTGTGATGATTGGATTTATCGGAGAAGCAGGTCGTATAAAATAGGGTTGCCGGCATGTAAAAGGTTAGGCTTCATCTGTGTGAGCTGTAATGTTTTAACTGTTAAATCCCATGAAGATTATGTAAATTAGATCAATGTCACTGTAACATGCAGGATGGCTGTCATAGGCCACGTTACCAAATGAGTTTTCAATTATTTATGTTGCAGAATACAAAAAAAATTCCCATGTCCACATGTATGTATTGTTTTGTATCTTTTTTGTTGTAATTGCCATCATTATTAACCTAACTTATATAAAATTCTTGTTTGCCGAGAGCCCAAAAAAATAACTTTACTATATTATAGGTTTTTTTTTTTTTTTAGGGTCCGTAGAAACTGACAGAAAAAGGATAAGGCATAAGAATCTTTCTTAAGCGGTCATGCATGAAAAAAAGACACAATTACCGCAGTTTTTTCCTGGTGATAAAAATGATGTTAACGCTTATCTCCCACTCGTCTCGGGGAAGCTCTCTCAGATCGGGTCTCTCGCGCTTCTCTCTCCTCTCGCCCTTTCTCTTCTCTCTTATCTTCTGCTCTCTCGACTCTCTCGCATCTCTCTGGGTGGTCCAGCCAGGCCCGAACCCCCCCCACCCCACTTTTCCCACTCCAACACACACAAGTCAACAGCACCACAGTCATTTTACCAACAGCACAACCCCCACTCAGGTCCACAAACCCCATCCCTAACCCTCACCTCACCAGAGAGAGTGGCCGTCAGATTGCCAGATCAGATGGTCTGACAGTTTTTTAATGTTCTATTATCCACTACAGTGTTGTAAAAGTCGTGAGACTATGCATATTTGCTCATAATGATATGTTCCCTCTGTATGAAAAAAAAGGGTTTGAATGTGCTTTGGAAGCGTGCAATTTAAAATTACAGATACAATTAATGGTTCCCCTTTTTGACTTGTTTTTTTTTCCAAAATTCACCACGGCAAAACCCGGTCAACGCTATCCAAAATCCATTCGCAATTTTAAGTTTCCTCAATGTTTTGGCATCATGTAGACAAAGTTTGGTGGTGCATAGAGTAATTCTCCCTCGAGCAGTATATGCAATTAATTCACAGCAATATTGGTTTCCACAAAAATTCCATATTCAAATCAATATATCCGACTTCCTGTTGGTCCGTAGCTGATGACTGTAAATTAGAAAGTTGTCCGTCTTGATAAGAACAATATATGTACCGAGTTCGGTGTCTGTAGCTAAAACTAACCCCCCCCTTTTTGACAAAAGGGAGGCGCTATAGAGTGGCCTCCTCCACGCATTTTCTCATGACCTTTTGCCCATTGTCTAGCTATCATTAATACTGATATGTGTTCTGAGTTTTAAATTATTCTGAGCATATTATCTGCCTCAAAATCACCAGAACAGAATATTCAAGTTTGAAGCGTTGCCATGGAAACACTATATTAGATATCAGTATCCCCACAGCAGATTTACATTGGCAGTGTTTTGTCATTATTCTGATGAAGTTTGAAGCAAATTGAGTTAAAAATAAGATGATGAATTCAAAGCATTTTGAAATGACACACTTCCTGCGCGCCAGTTGGTGGCGCTTATAACTTTGACTCCTAATAGTTACATATATGCGATCGGCATCATACAACAAACAATCCGATGAAGTTTGATAAAACTCAGGTAGTGTATGTTGATGTTATTAGACATTTCCTGTTTCTCATTTTTTGCCCTAATTTCAACGCCTCACCACGGCCAAAACGTTCAAGATATCAAAAATATCTTCGCAATTTAGCATCCCCAATGTCTTGAGATCATGTTAACCGAGTTTTGTGTGGCAAACGGGTGGAGTTACTCAAGGAGTATAGTCAAATTCCAGAGCATGTGTGTTTAACCAAAACCCTAAATAGCCAACTTCGCTGTTGGGCGGAGCTTATGACACCACGTGCGAAAGTTGTTTGGTTTGATGAGATAACGGCGAGAAATATGCGTTTAATATGGTAAAATGCAAGTAGGAATATATGTCAAAAGTCATTATATATGGGGCCAATCTTCCTGCTGCCACGCTGGTGGCGCTAGTACTATAACTGGATTTTGGCATGTAGATTTCAAGGTCCAGTCCATCACTTTTATCAAGCATAATGAAGATTGTAAGTGCCCCAGATTGAACATGGAATGTTTGAGTTAGTATAAAGTAAACAATAGGTGTCCTATTGCTGCCAAGCAGGTGGCGCTACTGATTATCACTGAATCATTGGCCTTTAGATATCTTCAGGCCATGACTCTTATCAAATATTTGAAGTTTGGTGCAGATTGGACATGGCATGTTTAAGTTAGTGTAAAATAAGCCATTTTCTGTTGTCAGCAGGTGGCGCTATCATTATATTGGAATATTGACCTTCAGATGTGTTTCAGGCCAAGACTCTTTTCGAACATGTGAAGTTTGGGGAAGATCGGGACGTTCTTATGCCTGAGTTACAACAACTTCTATTCCCATGGCGAGACATCGAACTTTGTCACGGCGCCATGGCCACAACCCTTCAATGAAACCTCAAGATGTTCACAACTTTAACATCGCAAAGGCCTTTAGATTAGAACTGACCAAAAAAAATTATAAAATGTCATAAAATATCTAGGAGTAGTTTGTTACGGCGTAAAACGTCACTTCCTGTTGCCAGCAGGTGGCGCTATAGCGATAACTGAATATTGGCATGTAGATATATTCAGGTCAGGAGTCTTCTCAAACATGTGAAGATTTGGGGCAGATTGTACATTGTATGTCTGAGTTATAGCAACTTCCTTTCTCATGGCGAAAACATCGAAATTTGTAAGGCCGCCACAGACACGCCCTTAAACGAAACCTCAAGATCTTCGCAATTTAACATCGCAAAGGCCTTTAGATTACACTGACAAAGTTTGGTGTGTATCTGAATAAATCTCTAGGAGGAGTTCATTAAAGTACAACCCCTGAAAATGGCAAAAACGACACAAATTTTGCAGAGAAAATTCAAATAACTGACTTCCTGTTGGGATTCGAATTTCGTACCAAGAGACTTTTTTGTAGGTATTGGTGTGTTACATGTGTGTACCGATTTTTGTACATGTACGTGAAACCGTAGCTCGAGGCGCACTCCGTTGAAAATGTATAGGTGGCCGCTATCGAGGCATTTTGCCACACCCAATTGAAATATTGGCCTTCAGATGTGTTCAGGCCAGGACTCTTATCGAACATGTGAAGTTTGGGCAAGATCGGACATTTTATGCCTGAGTTACAATAAACTTTTATTCCCATGGCGAGACATCGAACTTTGTGACGGCGCCATGGACACGCCCTTCAACGAAAACTCAAGATCTTCACAATTTAACATCGCACAGGCCTTTAGAATAGAGTGACTGAAAAAAAAAAAATTATGTCATAAAATTTCTCGGGGTAGTTTGTTACAGTGTAAAATATGTCACTTCCTGTTGCCAGTAGGTGGCGCTATGACTATAAACTGAATATGGGCATATCAATCTGTTCAGGTCAGGAGTCTTATCAAACATGTGAAGTTTGTGGCAGATTGGACATTGTATGTCTGAGTTATAGCAACTTCATTTTCATGGCGAATCATCGAAATTCGTGAGGCCGCCACGGACACGCCCTTCAACGAAAACTCAAGATCTTCGCAATTTAACATCGCAAAGGCCTTTAGATTAAGCATACCAAATTTGGTGTTGATCTGAATAAATCTCTAGGAGGAGTTCGTTAAAATACAAGGCATGCAAATGACAAAAATGATGCAAAATTTGCTCATAAAATTAAAAATAACCGACTTCCTGTTGGGTTTCGGATATTGCTCCAAGAGTCTTTTTTGTAGGTTACTGATGCTTTTACATATGCGAGCCAATTTTCGTGCATGTACGTGAAACACAGCTCGAGGGCTGTTGATTTTTTTTTACGATAGGTGGCGCTGTCGAGCCATTTTGCCACACCCTCTTCTGAAACCTATATCAGAACGTAAATTTTCACCATGTCTGACGCGTGTGCAAAGTTTCAGGACTTTTCGAGCATGTTTAGGCCCTCAAAAATGCGATTCATTTTGGAGAAGAAGAAGAAAAAGAAGAAGAAGAAGAATAATTAAAGCTGCAAGCAGCGATGAACGGGCCCTCGCACCCGGGCTCACCACCACCGGGGGGCTTTTGTAAAACAGCGAACGGCGAGAAATATATGCGTTTAATGTGGTAAATATAAGAGAAATATGTCAAAGTCATTTATATGTGCCAATCTTCCTGCTGCCAGCTGGTGGCGCTATGACTATAAACTTGATTTTGTAGCATGTAGATTTCTCAGTCCCGCAATTTTATCAAGCATATGAAATTTAGTGCAGATTGAACATGGAAGGTTTGAGTTAGTATAAAGCATGAGGTGTCCTATTGCCAACAGGTGGCGCTATGATTTAACTGAACATTGGCCTTTAGATATCTTCAGGCCATGACTCTTTCCAAATATTTGAAGTTTGGTGCAGATTGGACATTGCATGTTTAAGTTAGTGTAAAAAAAGCCATTTCCGTGTTGCCAGCAGGTGGCGCTATGATTATAGTGGAATATTGACCTTCAGATTTGTTCAGGCCAAGACTCTTTTCGAACATTTGAAGTTTGGGGAAGATCTGACATTTTATGCCTGAGTTACAACAACTTCTATTCCCATGGCCAGACATCGAACTTTGTCACGGCGCCATGGCCACACCCTTTAATGAAAACTCAAGATGTTCCAATTTAACATCGCAAAGGCCTTTAGATTAGACTGACCAAAATAAATTATAAAATGTCATAAAATTTCTAGGAGTAGTTTTGTTACGTACAGCGTAAAACATGTCACTTCCTGTTGCCAGCAGGTGGCGCTATAGCGATAACTGAATATTGGCATGTAGATATATTCAGGTCAGGAGTCCTTCTCAAACATGTGAAGTTTGGGGCAGATTGGACATTGTATGTCTGAGTTATAGCAACTTCCTTTTTCATGGCGAAACATCGAAAATTTGTAAGGCCGCCACAGACACGCCCTTAAAACGAAACCTCAAGATCTTCGCAATTTAACATCGCAAAGGCCTTTAGATTACACTGACAAAGTTTGGTGTTGATCTGAATAAATCTCTAGGAGGAGTTCGTTAAAGTAAAACCCTGAAAATGGCAAAAACGACACAAATTTTGCAGAGAAAATTCAAAATAACTGACTTCCTGTTGGGATTCGAATTTCGTACCAAGAGACTTTTTTGTAGGTATTGGTGTGTTACATGTGTGTACCGATTTTTGTACATGTACGTGAAACATAGATCTTTTCGGCACTCCGTTGAAAATGTATAGGTGGCGCTATCGAGGCATTTTGCCACACCCAATGGAATATTGGCCTTCAGATGTGTTTCAGGCCAGGACTCTTATCAAACATGTGAAGTTTGGGGAAGATCGAACATTTTATGCCTGAGTTACAATAACTTTTATTCCCATGGCGAGACATCGAACTTTGTGACGGCGCCATGGACACGCCCTTTTAACGAAAAAACTCAAGATCTTCACAATTTAACATCGCACATGCCTTTAGAATAGAGTGACTGAAAAAAAAAATTTTGTCATAAAATTTCTCGGGGTAGTTTGTTACAGTGTAAAATATGTCACTTCCTGTTGCCAGTAGGTGGCGCTATGACTATAACTGAATATGGCCATATCAATCTGTTCAGGTCAGGAGTCTTATCAAACATGTGAAGTTTTGGGCAGATTGGACATTGAATGTCTGAGTTTTATAGCAACTTCATTTTTCATGGCGAATCATCGAAATTCGTCAGGCCGCCACGGACACGCCCTTCAACGAAAACTCAAGATCTTCGCAATTTAAAATCGCAAAGGCCTTTAGATTAGGCATACCAAATTTGGTGTTGATCTGAATAAATCTCTAGGAGGAGTTCGTTAAAGTACAAGGCATGCAAATGACAAAAAATGATGCAAATTTTGCTCATAAAATTAAAAATAACCGACTTCCTGTTGGGATTTCGGATGGTACTCCAAGAGACTTTTTTGTAGGTACTGATGTTTACATGTGTGTGCCGATTTTCGTACATGTACGTGAAACACAGCTCGAGGGCGCACCATTTTTTTACGGTTAGGTGGCGCTGTCGAGCCATTTTGCCACACCCTCTTCTGAAACCTATATCAGACGTAAATTTTCACCAGTTCTGACGCGTGTGCAAAGTTTCAGGACTTTTCGAGCATGTTTAGGCCCTCAAAAAATGCGATTCATTTTGGGAGAAGAAGAAGAAGAAGAAAAACGAAGAATAATAATAATAATAGCTGCAAGCAGCGATGGCGGGTCCTCAAGCTCGGGCCTAATAATAATAAACGCAGCAGATACAGCGCAAACGCCGATGGCCCCGGTGGCATCCCCGTAAGGTAAACTGTGCCCAGCGGGCACATGCATTTACAGTAATCCTCTGGCACTCAGGTTTTAGGGGATACGGCAATTAACGGGTTAATCCGAAGCATCAAGACTTTGAAATCACATACACAGAACAATATTCATTAAGAAAGTGAAATTAAATGATTAATAAAACTATTTATTCGAACCCTTGCTATTTTCTATTCTAATAAGAGTCCTTGGCTCTGGAACACCTATAATAGAGTTGGCTAGCTGGATGCAAATAAAGTCATGCCTTTTATTTGTTCCCCTGTTTGCTATTTCACATTCCTGTCACTGAAGCGTTGTGGCCAAAGACACAGAAGGTAACTGAAACAATGTGGTTTAAGTCCAGGTGATCATTAGGGGTCAAAGCACAATGGTTTGTGTAGATGATGCAGTTAAACAATGGACGTGTCTCTTTTCAAGTAAATTATTATATACCACTTACACAAAAATTGATAACAAATATAGTGTCCCTTCTTCACTTTTTCACTAATGCGTGATAACTTGAGAAATATTTTGTCAATACTATTAAAATAAGATAAAAAACGTAATGGTATTTCGGAGATGATAGTTTTTGGCATAATTACTATATTGGGATTTATTAAAGTTTATGAAAAAAAATGAATGTATATGCATTTTTGATTTATTTACATAAATGAAACATTTTCAAGTCTTTGAACAGATCTTGAAGTATTTGCTGTCCTGTGGCGCCATCGAGTGGACAACATTAGCATTGTGCCATTCATTTTTGAACAACAATATGAAAGGGGCCAATATTTTTAGATTGATTATAAATATTTAATGATTAGTTTACTGATAATATACCCACATTAAAATCGAATTTACTGATTCTGTATCTTATTTTCATGCTTAATCATGAGTTTAATTTTCAACTTACATTTTTAAGCAGTGTTGAATGATTACTATGTGAGTTGCTAAATTTGTTTTGTTTTTACAATTATAATACATAAACTATATAATGATGAAAAATACAACAGTTATTGTTTTTCATAATATTTACTATTGACAATCGTTATTCTGTATTGTAAAGAAGAAGGTTTTTATGACAACAAAAATGGTCATTACTAAAAATTAAACACTAATTTAATTCATAGTTTAATTTTTCTATAGGTTAAGCACCTTTTCGTAAATATGGCTGTTTCCCAGTTTTATTTTTTGTTTGTTTTTTGTTTGTTTTTTTTTTGTTTTTTTTTTAGGATTTACATTTAAAAAAAATGACCCTACTTCAAACATTTTAAGCAGCTTGAACCAAACCCTGTTAATATTTATTATAGACCACTGTAACTGTCTATTATCTAAAAAACAAAACAAATTTATTATGAAAATAAAAGTGTGTACACCAGTTAAACTGGACGATAAAGAAATTGCTAACAATAGTTTAATAGAGCATGTTTTAGGTTTCTAGGTGTTTAGATGCAGAAATTTAATTTAATTAAATATAGATTAATTCTTGTTAGAGAAAAAAAAAAAATAAATAATAATAAAAAAATAATAATAATAAATACATGAATACATACAAAAAAAGCAGCCAAGACGAATGATTTTCTGTTTTTATAGATTAAAATTTAAAGACAGAAAGCAGCTGGTAAATGCAGTCACTTTAATATTCAAATCCAGTATCATGATACACTTCAGATTTATTTCTCAACAGTTTATGTTACACGTGACTGTTTTCGTTTATATTCGCCAAGCTATTATGTATTTTGAAATAACCTTGTTCTTGATTTGTTCGTTCTTGCCAGAATCAGCGTCCTCTGGAGCTCGAGAGATCGATGTTATTCTGCTCTTAGACAGTCTCGCGCTGTCAAATAGTCTTTCAATTTTCACAATCAAACAGCTCACAAATACCTGAATTTAGCTCTTGGTTGTGTTCTAATGGGTGGATTGTGTGCGCATTCGCGGTAATATTTTATTTTAAAAAAGCTCTTAAAACTATAAAAATGCTTTTGTTCATTGTGAGATTCTCGTGAGAGACTGCACGCGCTGATGCAGCGGTGATTTCTCTCTGGTCTTTCTCACTGTTCTGGCCAGACATCAATTATTAATGAGATCTGAGCCCGGTAATAATAACATATGTTGGTTCAGCTTGTCAGTGTGAATTAAATGAAATGTGTATTTATTTGTCCCGTTCTCGCCGAAAAAAACCCATCACCGTGTTCTGGAGCGCAGAGCAATCGATGTGATGTTCAGCCCTTAGACAAAGAAAATCTCACAAGCACTCATAAACACCCATTTTCATCTCTATAATATGTTCTTCTAATTGTTTTATGTTAATTCGCCGCTGTGTTTTAATGTAAAAGGCTGTAGTTTCTGTATGTACACTTTTTTTCCCTTCAAGTGTTCAGAAGTCTCGCGTTGTCAGACAGGCTGCAGCAAATATTTCATTTTAACATGTTAACAGCTCACAAACATCTGAATTTAGCTCTTGGTGTGTTCTAATTGGCGGATTGTGTGCAATCGCCGTAATATTTTATTTTTAAAAGGTCTTAAACAAGAATAAATTCGTTTGTTGTGAGCTCGTGACACTGCACGCGCTGATCGGAGCGGTAGCGGTGGGGATTAATCTCTCGTCTATCTCTCTGTTCTCTGTCGCCAGACATCAATTATTAATAAGCCCTGACCCGCTAATAATAAGATATGTTGGTTTAGCTTGTCAGTGTGAATTAAATTGATTTATTTAGTTGTATTTTTAACCGATTTAAAAGTGAAAAACTAAGCGAGACTCCTCCCTCTCAGTCCCGGGAATTGCTCCTGTAGCGGCCGATTTTCTCTCAGGACAATGAACAAGTCTCAGCACCACATACATTCCTCACACAGAGCCAAAAATCCATATTCAAATCAAAATAGCCGACTTCCTGTTGGTCGTAGCTAATGACTGTAAATTAGAAAGTTGTCCGTCTTAATAAGAACAATATATGTACCGAGTTTGGTGTCTGTAGCTAAAACTAAGCCCCCCACTTTTGACAAAAGGTGGCGCTATAGAGTGCCTCCTCCACGCCCTTTTATGACCTTTTGCCAGTGTCTAGCTATCATTAATACTGATATGTGTTTCTGAGTTTCATGAAATTCTAAGCATGTTATCTGCCTCAAAATCAGAATATATTATACAGAAAAATATTCCAGTTTGATATGTTGCCATGGCAACACTATATTAGATATCAATATCCCCTCAACAGTACATGGGCCGTGTTTTGTCATTATTCTGATGAAGTTTGAAGCAAATTGAGTAAAAATAAGATGCTGAATTCAAAGCATTTTGAAAATGACACACTTCCTGCTGCCAGTTGGTGCCGCTATAATTTTGACTCCTAATAGTCACATATATGCGATCGGCATCATACAACGAACAAATTGATGAAGTTTAATTAAAATCAGGAAATGTATGTGGATGTTATTAGACACTTCCTGTTTCTCATTTCATTTCTCCATAATTTCAACGCCTCGCCACAAGCAAACCATTCGAGATATCAAAAATCCCCTGGCAATTTTGCACCCCAATGTCTTTTGAGATCATGTTGACCCAAGTTTGGTGGCGTATCGGTTAAAAACCTATGAGCAAAGTATATCAAATTCCAGAGCATGCGCTTTTACATAGCTCTAAATAGCTGACTTCCTATTGGGCGGAGCCTATGACATGCAATATGAAAGTTGTTCGTCACAATTGAGATCTATATGTGTACTGAGTTTTCATATGAATACGTGCAAGTATTTTGAACTATGCATCAACATTTCTGACTGGGTTTCCTAGGGGGCGCCGTAGAGCCCTTTGCCACGCCCGGGTCTCTCAGCCTCTGCAGCCTCTAATGGCCACAGATCTACGGGGTGCAAATTTTCAAGAGTTTCTTGAGCATGTTAAGGGCACGCAAAAGCCCCACAACTTTGACAACAAAATAAGAATTACTAAACCTCACTAAGCCAACTTCGGTTGGGAGGAAGGCCTATGCCATGCAGCCGCAAGTTGTTTTGGCTTGATGCATCTATTGCGGTTGTGTACCGACAGTTTCATACGTCACGTTGCAAGTATGTATGATATATGGCCCCCATATTCAGGGGCGCTGTAGTAGCACTGTGCCACGCCCGTGTATCGTCTTCCTGCCCGGCCCTAATGGACGCCATGTTTCAATGTGTGTGCCATTTTTTTTTCAAAAGAGTGGCCCTCCATTTCCAGGGGGCGCTGTAGAGCCCCTGTGCAACGCCCGTGTATCAGTCCGCTGCCCGGCCCTACTGGCCGCAGTTTCCATGTGTGTGCCATTTTTCAGAGTTTTCAAGTATGGTAAGGCCCTCTAAGCCTCCAGGCTTGAGTCCCCAAATACTTAACTAAAAGCTTAGCTGAGACATGGAGCCCGAGCCAATCAGGCAAAGCGCACCCGGTGGCATCAGGAAAGCTAGCCCCAGCTACATACACAGTAACCCTCTAGCACAGGGGTGTGTCCAGCCTGTTAGTGCGATCAACTGTCCTGCAAAGTTTTTGCTCCAGCCCTAATCAAATGCACACCTGGAAAAAGCAACTAATTAATTGTCTTCAGGATTGCTTGAAAATTAAAGGTAGGTGCTGACTGATTAGTTAGTTGAGCTGACTGAACCTACTGCAGGATAGATAATCGCTCCTGGAAGGAACAAGATTAGGCACACCTGATTTAGCAGTTTGATTTAAGGGATGCAGCAATGAAAGGGGTTAATCTAAACCATCAAAAGATCACACACACACACATAATATAAAACTTGCGTGTACTTCCAATAAGGTTTCCAGTTATTAGCATTAATAATTTATATTAAATTACATTAACAACAACTGTATGACATTTATCAAGCGTGAGTCTCTTTCTCTCTGTCTTTCTCACACTCCAACACACACAATCACACACACACACAAAAATTCTTTCAGTGTTTGTCTCTGTGTACACCAATGGGGATTTGGATTTTACAGTACACAAGTTAACGAATTACACATCCATTTTATACCAAAATTTTATGGATCTTAGTTAATGTGTAATTCAATGATGGATTACCATTATTAATTAAAGTTATAGTTAATGCAGTAAAATATGTTGTTCATACTTAGCTTATTAATTTATGTTAAATGTTACATTATTTAACTATATTATTTAACATAAAATTATATATATATATATATATATACTATATATTTATACATAAAGTTATATATATTAATGTTAATTAAAGCTTAGTTAAAATATTTTAGTCATTATTCACTAATACATTTTTTATTTGCAGTTTTATTTTAAGATGGTTTTATGTACTGTAGAAATAACCTGAACATTAATATTTTAAAGTAATGGGATTAACTAACATGAAAAAGATTAATAAAGTGATCTGAAAAAAATAGATTGTTCATTGTTAGTTCATGTTAGTTAATGCATTAAATAATGTAAACCAAAAAGGAAGCTTATAAATTATTTGCCCAAAAGAGCTTTTTCACTTGATCTATAACCATTTTTAAAAATCCTTTTAATGATCTATAAACATTTTGTGAAATGATTATATAAAAACTATATTATCAGTAAAATTCTTTAGCTCTTTAAAAATGCATATTATTTTTCTTTTAAAGATTTTTATAAATGATTTAAGTATACTATACCGCGTTCTGCAGCATTATTTAAAAAGAAGTAATCCACTAAGCTCCATCTGGTGGTGGCCATGGTGCAGGTATTACACTACTGCGTCTGGTGTGCTATCTGAACTGCTCAGTGGAAAACCTAAATGGAGCCGGGGAAGGAATGCCCAAGTTAATCGGGTCGCCATCTTTACAAATTCACTTGTTAGCGGGATTACTCCCATTCTTTTCGTATTTAAGGGGAAAAATTTTTACATCTAAGAAAGTTT
>NC_056615.1:218690-218817 GCF_018340385.1 Cyprinus carpio
TCCGTGAAAACACTCGAGGCCCAGAGAGAAGGAAATGAATAGTGGAATAAAGTCGTTATTTTTTTATTTTTTTGTGCACAAAAAGTATTCTCGTCGCTTTATAAACTTAAGATTGAGCCACTGTAGT
>NC_056615.1:218871-219164 GCF_018340385.1 Cyprinus carpio
CGGTGGAGTGATCTAGCTCTCAGATTTAATCAAAAAAATCTTAATTTGTGTTCCGAAGATGAACGAAGGTCTTACGGGGTTGGAACAACATGAGGGTGAGTAATTACTAAAAAAAAAAATTAAAATTCCACGGTCGGTGATTTAAACAAATTAAACATAAACATCTTCCACCATGTATTTTTCCTCTTCCACGGTCGGTGATGCAGGGAGTCTTGTGATCGATTGTCAAACTGGAATTATGGCATATTGTAACGCTGGGTTGTGTTGAGCAAGCGAGCCGTCTGCGCTTAGAG
>NC_056615.1:219300-219373 GCF_018340385.1 Cyprinus carpio
CGCAAAACTCAGTTCACACGCGTGCGAAATGCCCTTTCGCATGCTCAAAATGTGATCTTGCGCACGCAGAATT
>NC_056615.1:219685-219753 GCF_018340385.1 Cyprinus carpio
GTGTAAGTGATTCCTTTCAGAGTGAACACGGTGAATCTGACTGCAGTAGATGTGAAAGATATGAATAA